>NC_133413.1:87117500-87255000 GCF_049350105.2 Macaca mulatta
TTAAGTCTCACCTCCTGAGTCCTCCTAATTTAATAAATTTTCCAGAGTAAATGTGTAGAAAAAAGAAAAATTAAATAAATCTTCTAAAATCTCTTTTTAAACTTTAAAGTAAACCTAATCTGGTGTTTCCAGATAATGTTTGTGCATGATTTTAATGCTTCTTTTTCTAATTATATCAAAATTCCTGCAATAAGCAATACAAATCCACAAATAATATCTCAGTCATGTAATATTAACTGTCTATTATAAAAATAATTGATACTCCAATTTTTGGTTATTTCCTTGGTTTAGGATGTGTGGGACAAAGGAGGTTTAGAGAAAAGAGTTTCAAGATGGGCTAAACCCAGTTTTCCACAGGACATAATGGACTTTGACTCAAATGAGCACTCCACCCCTAATGCTCTTCCCTATAACAACTTCATACCTCGAAATAATCACCCTCTACTCTTTTCCAATCATTCTGCCAAAAATATTATCCCCCAGATTCATCCTTAATAAAATACAGTATATTACATAGGAATTAGAAGAAAGAAAAGTATTGGGAATTAAAATAGAAATTTACCCTTTCCCTTATGAAATTTTGGTGTATCTTGAAATTTTTTTAACTTCCTATGTCATGTGAGGAAGTCTCAGATCCAATATTGCTTTGTCTCCTATTACTGCAAACTAAGTGTAATTTTAAACACTATACTCAGTATAAAAATTGCCTGCAATAACAGAATTGTTTAAAGTACTATGATGTTTATTATAATTGCCTTTAATATTTTAGCTTTATATCTGAATGTCAGTGTTGCTCTGGGAAATTACAGCACTTTCATATTACAATACATATTGATTATTAAACAATGTTAAGTATTTTAATTGAGGCTATTTCAAATTATAACTGCTACTCGAATCCATTCATGGAAATTTAGATTGTTTCAAATCTAAAACTGGTCATTATTATATTCTTTAACTATTCAGGATTGTTGTCAAACACCTGCAATTTTTTTATATGTGAATAAGTCACTGAATGAATATTATACGGACAATTATAGATATAACAGAAATTACTTGAAGAAAACTTCAAAGGAGGTTTACTTGCCTCAGGGAATCAAAATTATCTAATTATATATAATATCTATATTTTATATATATATATGTAATTCTATATTATAGAACTAACTCATTCAGTTTTATATATAACTTATATATGTATATATTTAACATAAATATAAATGAGTTAGATATAATGCACACACACATAAATGAGTTAGAGTAACTAACATAACAAGTTTGAATGAACACCTAGCACCAATTAGCATAAGTGATACTTTTACAAAAAGACATAATAATGATGCTCGGAATATTTTATTTACTTCATATTAATATAAAAAACATTTTTCTGTCTACTTGAAAAAAGGAGATTTTTAAACAAAGTTTCATGATTGACTGTCAGAAGGACACACATAATTCTGTTTCTGCTCATCTTTAATGTTCTCTTGAGCTTCAGGTGTAATTTGCCAATCCCTAAATATGTGTATTTACCAGTCTCCAAATCTTTGTGTTTCCATTATCTCATTTTCTCAACTCTGTATTCAGGCAAGAGTGCATTACCGAAAAAGTCCAGAACTATGATGATTGGAACTTTCCTAATAAGTTCATAACACCTAATTTTAGCCAACCAATTGATATTTTTTAGCAGATTCCTATTGCAGAGAACATTTTATACTATGTCTGTTTCAGGCCTTCGTCGTTTTCCTGACCTTCCTAACTCTTTCCAAACTTTTCATTCTCAAAAATGAGAGCATGAGCTTCCTAAACACCTCAAATTAGTCCTTCCTCCTCTTTCTCCATCTCTTCTTTCATATGGGTTCGGAGAGAGAGGCCACGCTTTCATCACACCCAACCTTTTTATTCATGCAGGCGCTCATCTGTTCACTTCCAACTGAACCGTGAGCCAATCCCTCAAGTGGAGTTAGCAATAAAGATTATAAAACCTAGTCCCCCAAACTCAAGAATTTCACTCTCTGTTGAGGGAAGCCTCAATGGAAATAATTGTGATAAGATGTAACATGTTTATTAAGAGTTATGATTATGTAATAAAATGGGGAAATGCAAGAAGAAACTAAAATTAGTTTTATTGGGTTACGGAGGAACGATTCAGTAAGAATGTTTTTAGATGATTTGACATTTGACTTTGAAGGTATGTAGAAATCAAACAGAAAAAAATATATAGAAGTGATGAGGAATGGTAGCTTTAAGTCATTTCAAGCAAGGGAAGTAGGTAGATACAGAGAAACAGTACCCTCGGGAAATACAACTAGCTGGGTGGGGGCTGGGGTACATGAGAAAGTGGGGGGAGGGGGGCGGGGAAATGAAGCCGGAAGAGGAATTCAGTCTATTCAGTCCATATTAGGATGAAAATTGTATACTATGCTAAGAAGCCTGTTCTTCACAATATGGGCAAAGGAAGTCATTAAATGTGTTCTGAATTTCAGAAAAGAAATAGAGTGACATTGTAGAGAATGGACTGAAGGGAGAGGAAATAGAAACAGACCATTTAGAAGGGTGCTCACAGCACTCACTTATTCAACAAGGAAGCATTTACAGAGTACTTGTTATGAATAAGCATGAAGCTGGAGAAACAAAAATAATAATGGGGATACAGAAATTTAAAACATGGTCTTAACTTCAAGAAGCTCACTATCTTGTAGATGTGGGATAAGGAGAGATAAGGATAGCTAAATAAACAACACTATTAAAACATCGTGTGACATGTGCTTTTTAATACAATGTGGATCAAATAAGAAATGTAAAAGCAAAATAAGAAATATAAGAGCAAATGTAAAACAGATTTGGAAAGAATGTATATTCAGTTTGAGACTTGCTGAAATTTAATTGCCTGTGGGATATCTACATGGACCTCGCTAGTAGTATTTGGAATACAAGTTTAAAGCTCAGGTGAGGTAGCTGACTTAGAGATACAGATTAGACTGCCGTTTATGCATGGCTGATTGTTGAGCATATGACTGTGAATGAGGTCATCTAAAGAGTGAGTAAAATTACGAGTGAATCAAGAACGCAATCATTAGAATCTTTTCAGAGAGTAAAATACATTACAGTATTTATTCAAAATATCCACTGCCCTTTCCTACTGAATGCATCTCTACCAAATGTGCCCTTACCAGCTCTGTCCCTGAGGGAAAATTAGAGTTCTTGCCTCATTAAAGTAAAGCTTTGTCCTGTGATTTTCTTTGGCCAGTGAAATGTGAGTGAAAAGAACATTAACCACTTCTGTGCAAAACTTTAAAATCCACAACATGGCTCTGCCTTCTTTCTTTTCAGTGTGCCTCGACACCAGCAAGGAGCCCAGTGGTAAGAGCCGAAGCAGCAATCCATGATAAACATATAACTTCAGCTAAAAATAAACTGAGATTTTGGAGGTTGTCACAATAAAATAATTTTGTCAGAGCCAAATAATATAGTATGGGTAAAATGAAAAATGAAAAGAAGTATAGTAAACCAAACGGCAGTGATGATATAGAAATTAAATGTTGAGATATATGGGATATAGAATCAGTAGAACTTTGAACTATTTGATGTGTGGAGTTATAAATGAGTCCACAATGACTTTGGGATTTTTAGCCTGAGTGGCTGAGAAAAGGTGACAGACATTATTGCAGGGCAGAAAACCTCATTACTGCTTTTATTTCAGAAATGCCATTCAAATGTACTTTGGAAGTGGAGGAACAAAAAAGTGGAGAATTTAGATGTTGACATTTGGATATATTTTGTTTAAGATGCCTCTGGTATATCAGGTGGAGATACCTCTTTGGCAGTGGAATGTATGGGCCTGGGGTTCTGAATGGGGGTTGAGCAGAGTGAGACCACCCAGGGAGAATGTGTCCAGTACCAGAAGGATTGAGGATGGATTTTGTGGAGGAAACAAATTTTTAAGAGAACAACAAAAGAATAGGGAGTAAAACAAACTTAATAGAAGTAGTTAGAGAAATAGGAATAAAACATGGAAAAGTGATGTCTATGCGCCATGAAAAAGATACTTTAAGAAGTATAGTCAAATGTGTACACTGCTGCAGAGAAGTAAATGGAACAAAAACTTTTGAGAGATTATTGGTGTTTACAAGGAAGAAATATGTTGGAGTAGCACATTATGAGGAAGACATTCTAAAATCTGTACCTGAGATGATAACCTTACATGATCAAAACCATCCTAAGCCATCTCTCACATTGCCTTTATGTCTTCAGTATTTGGGTTCTGGAAACTCAAAAGCCGAGAATTAAATTATTTATTTTCTCCGTGTATTGAAGCTACAGTGCATTTTCCTCCTGGTTAGAAGAGGCCAAAGCCTGATTTGAAGGAGATTGAGAGTATAGAAAAGAAGACTTTTTTCTCTCCCTTCTTTTTACCTAGAAGGAATAAGTTCCAAAATGGTAAATTCACCTTTGCAGGAATTTCATTTTAAGTCACTGATTTTGTTGTTGTTGTTGTTGTTGTTGTTGTTGTTGAGACAGCGTCTCGATTCGTCGCCCAGACTGGAGTGCAGTGGCCGGATCTCAGCTCACTGCAAGCTCCGCCTCCCGGGTTTACGCCATTCTCCTGCCTCAGCGTCCCGAGTAGCTGGGACTACAGGCACCCGCCACCTCGCCCGGCTAGGTTTTTGTATTTTTTAGTAGAGACGGGGTTTCACTGTGTTAGCCAGGATGGTCTCGATCTCCCAACCTTGTGATCCGCCCGTCTCGGCCTCCCAAAGTGCTGGGATTACAGGCTTGAGCCACCGCGCCCGGCCTAAGTCACTGATTTTTAAAAGAGGTAAGCTTACAATGGTGTGGTGGGTGTGGAAACCTGATGATAGTAAGGAGAGAAATGAGGGTAATGAAGTGAAGAACGCAAGTGCGGAGAAATGAGGCAATATTGTCCAGGTAGTCAAGGTTGCAGGGAGGTCATTTTAGGAATGGAGGTGGGGGGTATGGTGCGCATGCTTGTTGACTGAAGAAAGGAAGCCAGGGGAAAAGTTGAGATTGAAGACATGGGAGAGAGAGAGAGGAGATAATTGATAGGGAAAGGTCCCAGCTGAGAGTGGCAGGAACTGCACTAAGAATAAAATTAAAGCAGATAACATGTCACAGAGCATAGGAGAACAGTACCTCTTCCTCTAGAATCTAGATAGAAAAAAAGGAAGAAAATGTAAATCACTCATTATACAAATAAACTTTATATTAGCCTTAGGAGAAATTATGTGAAAGTAATTTGTAAACCCTTGAGCACTGAAACGAATATTAGCCAACTTAGTATTTTTAAATTTTCATGTAGATAAGTTACCAGGAATGCAGACTGAAGCATGGGGTAGGGTCAGCAATGGAAAGTCCCTTTGAGAATTACCTGTAGAGAAGTGATAGGTAAATAAATTAGAATTGAAAGAAAACTCCTGAGTAAGAGTATAGAGGAATAAACACTGAGCTTATTCTCTCTGTAGAAACTGGTCAAGGACAACGATACAAAAAACAGTGGTCATGAGAAGTTGGCAAAATTAGACAATTGAGTATCAGGCAGAGTGTCATTGTAAGGGAGGAAACCCAGTGTGTTAGTCTCTTTTCATGCTGCTGATAAAGACATACCCGAGACTAAGGGATTTATAAAGAAAAGGAGGATTAATGGAGTCACAGTTCCATGTGGCTGAGGCCTCACAATCATGGTGGAAGGTGAAAGGCATGTCTTACATGGCAGCAAGCAAGAGACAGAATAAGAGCCAAGCCAAAAGGGAAGTCCCTTATAAAAATCATCATATCTTATGAGACTTATTCCCTACCACAAGAACAGTATGAGGGCCACTGTCCCCATGATTCAATTATCACACACTGGGTCCCAATCACAACACATGGGAATTATGGGAGCGACAATTCAAGATGAGATTTGGGTATGAACACAGCCAAACTATATCGCCCAGTACTGGAATGACTCCAACCCAGCACCTGGCACAACACCCAGCTGCGGCAGATAGGCCCATGCAATAAATGTTTATGGTAAATGAGAGTAGGCGTGGTTAACAGGATGGAGTTTAGTGAACAGGATATTTGGAGACTCCAGGCTTCAATCAGATAATCCTGACTGCTGCCCTGCTTTGAAGCATGATCATACCATGGAAAATGAAGAGTAGTCCCAGAGAACATGTGCAGAGGGCAGGTGAGGATCATAACCAGAAAAGATAAAAAGAGCCGGAGCTTTGTCACGAGGGCAGAAATATGGCAGTCAGTTCGGGGAAGACTGGGAACAATAGAAGAACTGGAAGATTGAAGAAGGAAAAGGCAATCATGAAGGAAGTGAAATCCTAAAATGCAATTGTTCTCTCTGTGAACTGTGTATACCTGGCTTTACAGCATGCCTCCACCAGATACTTGGCTTTACAACATGCCTCCACCAGACACTTGACTGAAGATGTTGGTCCCTGGCTCATGTTTTTTTTTGTTGTTTGTTTTGTTTTGTTTTTTTGTTTGTTTGTTTTTTGTCCTCATTATGACTCACAGGCTGTTCTCATGGTTACTGTAATAGTGTTCTTTTCCACTCTTTAGCAGGTCAGTCTGTATCGTACTGTTGAGAACCTTCTGCCTCTATTACCTCCTCAATCCTACTAAGTTGGAGCTTCAACTACCCTAGGACCTCCTGTTCTTTACCAATTCTCCAAATCTCTTAGTCTTTTCATAGACATAATTTTTCCTTCTCTCTTTTAAAATAATACACTCTTTTGAGTGTCTACTATGTGCCGGACTTTGGGCTAAACTCACTGCATAAACTTCATCAGTTTTTCCCTCCCCTACAAATTATGACACAAGAACTATTATGTCCCCTTCTTAGCTTAAACACTTGAAGTAACTTCCCTAAGAGCTTATAAATGGTAGGACCTGGAAGTGAACAAGGCAGTCAGGACTTGCAAGGTTGTATTTGTGGTCCTTATGCTGAATATCTTTTCTAAATACTCTTTCCTTGCATAACCCGAATCTCGTGGTCAATCTTGGCACCACTGCTTATACCAACATTCTTACAATTTTTTTCCATCAGTTCGTTTGCACACACTAAGCCAATCCCAAATTCTGGAGCAACTTAGTTGCCTGTACTCATCATGCCTATTTCCACGCTGCTAAGTGTTGTTGGAGAAAATTAAATAGCTGGGCTGTTTGCTTTCATTACGTTGTCATGATGTCCACCCTCAGCTAGGCCTTCACAAACACTGGCAATCCCTTCGCTCCTCTCTCGACAGCTCTTTCCCATTTCCCACAGCATCTGTTCCAAATCTATGTAGTTTTCCTCGAGTCTACTTTAATTAAAAACATTCTTAACATGGCTTACCAGGCTCTCCAAAATTTGGCTCCTTCCCACCTCACCAGTCTCCCGAAGGGCTGTGTTCTCTCTTGCTTCTCTGGGCTCTAGCCACACTGACACTTTTTATTCCCTCTCTTGTCCCTTTCAGATATTCTGTTCACTGTGCTTGAGAAGCCTTTCTCTTGCTTTTGTGTTTAACTCCCTATTCGTCCTTCAGTGGTACATAATCTGATGAGCTTTCCCTGACTTCCTGCACTAGCTTAGATTCGTAGCAGTTTTAATATTCTGCATGTTTTGAAAGGTTTGTCTGAAGCTAGCCTTTCTCTTTAGGTGGCTAAGTACATGTAGAATGTGACAATATTGTCTCATTCAACTAATATACCCCCAGTATGTGGCACAATGCCTGACCCCGGGGAGGTGCTCAATGCTTATTTGTATATTTAACTGGAATCATACCTTTGGCATTAATAATCACAGGTATTCACTTGTATTTACAGACTGGAGAGATTTGAGATACCTCATTTATGCACAGAGTCTGTAAAGACATAAAAAGCACAGTAAGCCTGAGATTTTTCGCACTGACAGTAAGTCGGGGAAGAAGAGCTTCTCAGACTAGGTATAGGACCCAAGAAGGTATAGAGCAGATATGGTCCATGAAAATATGGCCCTCATGGTTTCAGCCCTGAAGAAACGAAGATGTTTTATAAAACAATCTGTAAGATGGTATCCTTTATTGAAAAAAAGGACAAGAACTAGGAAATTAAAATGCTGAAAATATGTGCCAGCCCTTGGGGTAATGGTGTTGATAATTCAAATGGCATATGCTCTATGAACGAACTGAAAGACTAAGCTATTGAAGACTGTGGAAGCTAGGACATTTTTACTCATGCTGCATTCTCTAAGTTTATTTCTCTTGGCATCTTTTCCTATTTGGCATCTCTATTTATCTGGCGATTGAGGTTCAATCCCGTGTGACAAACTCAGTAACACAGTTTACTGAGAACCAAAAGTTGCTGAGCTTGGGGAAGAGGAAGGTAAGTAAGAAACAAAATGAACAAAGGTAAACATGTGAGGAAGCAATTGTCACAGGCATAGCAGGTCAGTTATAGGTCAGACCAACTTCAAAGGGACCTGATTTATTCATTCACTCATTTATTCATTCATAAGGGGAAGAACAAGGAGGAGATACAGCTTTGAAAGTGCTGAGGAGAGACAATAGGAATAACAGACTATGTCATTTAAAGAATTTCATCCTATAACAAGGCAGGAAAGCATTTCACTGATGATTCATAATGTTGAACAGTTTTTCTTATACCTGTCGCTTTGTCTAGTTTTCAATTTGATTGTTTTCTTACTATTGAGTTGAGTTCATCCCATGACAAGACAGGAAAAGTCCAGAAAACATGACTATTGGGGCACATCTCATCTTTCCTGAAGATGCTTTCCCTAAGATGGTAAAGGGTCAGTGACACCACCATGGTAAGCACCTAGATATGACCACCAAGAAATCTGATCAATGCTCAGTAGTAATCCTGAAACACACTGGGTCAGAATTTAAGAATGTGCAAGAAGTATTCTCGAACCTTCCTTGTTCACAGGGAAAATTTACTGATCTAGTGACTACTGACATCACCTGTGTTTCTAGAAATGGATGAACCTCCAGGCACACAACTCAACCCTAGCTGGCAGTATTTAACAAAAAGGTTTTGGAGTATTTTGGTCTGCCTAGGATGTGCTGTGGTATATTATTCAGGACTACTGGGGTTTCAAAAGATAGAAAGCAAATGCAAACCGACTTAAGCCAAAAAACAATGTGGAGGCTATTTATTGTTTCATAGAATTGCAAATCTAGAGGAACATTGCTAAGCGCACAGTAATCAACCACTTGCATGGCCAGATGAAGAGGCTCAAATGATGTCACCAGGCTCTGGTCCGTCTCTAAGTCTCCACTTAGCATACCACAGAGAGGGTCCTGGTACTTCCAGCATCATTTCTTCCTTACTGTCAGTAGCCCCAATGGAAAGAGCTATATTTGTTCTCAAATTTTATAAAAGCACTGGACTTGCTCCCCAATGGCCTAGATTAGATCTTATGTTGAACCCAACCATGGTCATGAAATGTGCTGGGTGGCTAATCCTGGACCATATCCCAACATTTCCAGCTTAAAGTGGGTCAGCCTCATTCATATGGAGTAGACTGAGAATGTGGGGTGTGGGGGAAATTTCCTAAGGACACATTTTACTTTTATGAAAGAAGAAGAGAAGGATTCTGAACAGGAAAAGAAAGAAAAAAAAAGATGCCCACAATAAAGATATTTTAAGAAAAAGAATTTGGGATACTGCCTGGGTGAGAGATGAAAGAAGTTGTGATGCTTCCTTTTACAAGTTGGGATGTTTGCTGCTGTTGTCATAGTTAGGAGATTCAGAAACCCATCATGAAATAACTTGAAAAGAAAACCAATTGGCTTTATATAACCCAATCATAGGAAGAGTGGGGCTGGCCTCAGGGATTGAATCCATGGTGAAAAAATAAATAAATAAATAAATAAATAAATATTATATATAAATATATAAAATCTATATCTATATATCTATCTATATATACACACACACACACATACACATCAGGACCTTCTGCTCTCCAGCTCTTTCTCTTATTTTACTTGTTAATTTTATTTTCTTCTACCGCTGAAATTTCTTCACCTAGTGGTACACATGGCTCTCTGGACTCATACTCCTATCATTTCATCAGAAAGGAAAGGACATTTGCTTTCATTTCTAGCCTGAAAAATCAAGGGAAAAAACTCAAATTTAGCCAGCTGGAATCACTTATTTATCTCTTGATCGATTAGGAAAGCAGGGTCTATTGTCAGAAGCATAGTGGTTTCCTGGATAAAGATGATATCCACAGCACTAGTTCTCAAACTTCTTGTGCCATAGGCTCTTTCGGCAGTCTGGAAGAAAATGAAAAACCCAATCTAAGAATAATGCATTTAAACTCCTAAAATACAACATATGGGATTGCAAGAAAAACTATGATATTTAATACAGCTATCAAAATATGTTAAAAACAAGTTATGATACAATCATATACATGCTTTAATAATGATACACTAAGTGATAAGATATGGAAACAAACCTAATCACTACCTCATGTAATTTTCAGGTAGTTATTACCATAAGCATTTACCACATGTATAAGGTTATATAAAAATATCTGTGATTTATTTTGGTAACATCACAGATACTGCTAATATTATTAGATTTGTTTCTTGCTTAAAATTTTGAATAAAATTATACAGTTTAGTTTGAAGCCAGTAAAGATAATGTTACAATTTTTCCCACCCAAGTCCTCGGTCCCTCTGAATTCTGCCCATAGATCACTGCAGAGTCCATGGACTCCAGGTTAGAAACCACTGAACTAGAGAGTCGATGAGGTAAGAGATTGAAGAAACCCTAAGAAAAGATGGATTTCAGGAGCTACTGGATCCAGCTGCCCATCTTTACCTTGATAATTTTATACCAAGGCCAAAACGGAGATTTTTCTTTTAAATGATTGTGATGTAGGCCTTTCCTGACCTAGCTATTCCCATTACGTCTCATCTGAAGAGATAATTTGATTTGTCACTTTGCTCAGAAAAGGTTGTTTCTCAGACTTACACCTTGGTTTGAGTTTGAGTCCTAAATGAGTAGCAAGGTTCATATTTAGAACTAAGTCTTGAATAGTAGAGCTTAAAGTATCAACAATAGCAGTTCAACTCTGGTGGAAGCAGAGGTGTTCTACTTTCAATGGGTGACAAGGAGAAGGGCAGTACAGGCCGTAGATACATGGACACTAGCCCTTTGAGGTTATGGTCTAGAACTAGATAGACTCTGCAAGAGCTAATGATAACAGAGTCAGAAATCTCTACTTGGAAAACATATTTTTTTTTAAAAAAATTTATTTCTCTCTTTTTCTTTCATAATATTTTTGAATTATTTTAAGACTTTAAACTTCTTTGGCTGTGCCAAAAAGGAAAAAAACAAATAGTCTATGTTTGGGATAGAATTTTTGAAGAACAATGAGGAATGCACCCCTGGGAACTGGCATTGATAGCCAGAGTAATTTATTTGATGTCAATAGTTGAGGAAATAGATTTAGGATCCTTGATCAGCTACTTGCTTCTTGGCAATGTCTTGGAGCTTCTGAGTAGATTTTAATGAGAAAGCATTTCACAAAGCATTAGCCAGATTATTGTGAACTCAGGTGAGGGCAGAGCCAAAATATCAAATCCAACAAAAACTAAGTAACTGCTATGAGTCAGGCATTATGGAATGCATTTTACAGATACTAATTTATTTAATCCTTCTCAAAATGTGTGAAATAGCTACCATTAGTTTCATTTTACGAGTGAGAGAACTGAAACTCAGAGAAGGTGAGTAATTTATTGAAGATCACACAACTGGTAAACAGCAGAATACGTATGCGATGCCAGGATGCCTGACCACAAATCTAGTACTTCTCTTTGCTATCATAGCTCCTTGCCAAAGAAACACACTTGCTCTCCCAGTTATTCTTGTACCCATTATCTAGCTTCCCTGGACTCTGGGCAATTTGCCAACAGAAAAAAAAAAAAGAGAGAGAGAGAGAGAGAGAGAGAATCGTTAGTGTGAAAAACCTGGAAATGGACCTTATGTGACCTTAAGGCAGATTTCCTTACCCTGGCATTTGCAAAGAAGAGAGTCAAAATGATTCCAAAAAAAAGAACAAAAGCTTAGAAGTTTTATATGTCCTTACTTGAGCTGTATTCATATTTTTGAAGTGATGATTCTAATTATTAGATTATAGTGAGATCAGAAAAGAATTATCTAGAATATCTCTAATGTCACACTGAGAATCATAATAGAAAGCATATGTAAAAGTATCAATTTTCACAAAACAAATATTTGTCGATGGGGAGTGAGAGGGGAGAAGAATTGAAGCTTTGTATTTGTCGAGCATCAGACCAATAGAACTGTTATGCAGAAATGAACATAAAGATATATCATGATTAGTTATGACATATAGACACCACTCTCAAATTAATCCAGACATTTAGACCTTCAAAGCAGGTCACTATTTTTTGGACTATGGCAGCAATTAATCAATCAATCTTATCACAGAGTGATTGATTAGCACCTTTTGAAGAATGTATAGCAAATGTCTATGCTAATCAAGGGAAATAAAAGTATTCATAGATCTCCTTTTAATTTGAATTTTCTCCAATTATAAACAGATTCTCCCTACCTCCAGCCATATCTAAGTGCATTTAATATTCTATGGATAGAAAAATGTGTGAGACTGACAAAATATCCACAGTCTGTAACCTCTATTGGAAAAGGCTTTGATTACAGTAAAATTACACAAAAATGTGTCATTAAAAGACATTGGACAGACATAAAATCTAACCTTTTGAGCTGAAGAATACTTAATATTCTCTTCATGATCACACAAGGGGAAATTCTTTGCTATGGAATAGCTATTTTCCTGTTAAGCAGGCTATTTCATCAATGATTTATTTCTGAGATGTAATAGGTCGTTTAAAATGGTGGTTTAAAAGTTGGGCCTTTTGTTTAATTTTCTCACAGGCGGTTGGTAATTATCATGGTCCTGCAGTTTCTCTGGAATGCCGTGGAGGGTCAAATGCCAATGGAACCCTGCTTTATAGGGTAATTAAGACAGTCGACATGGTTATTAAATACATCATGCTAAACTAAACTGGAATGCTGTGAAATAAAATCCAAAATCATAAATAAAACTTGGCTATTCCAGCAAAGGGGTATGTGTGAAAAGGAGGAGCTTTATGCTCTCAGAATTGCAATAAATAGCTCTTGCCCACTCAGACTTACTAAAATCTGGCTACTGAAAGTCTCTGGATTAGCCTTTCAGAGAATGAAACTGAAATAAACACAGTATATTCTCCACATATACGTGAAATTCAAATTCCTGCTATTTTATGTTATGTAAAATAATATGATAAGACATTTTGGTCAATCATTTGTATTCTTTATCGCAAAGATCAAATGCTGAAAATATACATAAAGTTATCCAATGTAAGTTTGCTATGACTAGCAAATGAATATGAGATAATCTTTTTTAAACACTATCAAAAATGTCTCCCTTTGCAAGGCCTTTCCAATGACTGCTCATCGCTGTGTATTCAAGATGCCTTTCAGAATGCATCTGTAACCAGCATAAGACCACAATATAATGACTACTTTAAAGAAACCCGTAACAGGGTATGTGAAGGCTTGTTGATGTTGATAATTCTAAGCAGTGGTGATGGGTAAATATTGTCATCACAATATAAGCCTTCCAAATATGTATCTGTCTTGTGGTCATAAGCTTTCCAACTCAAGAGCTGAAGGCTTCAGTAATTTAATTTCTTTCCAGAAAATGTGATGAGTATACAAAAATGCTGGCAAAAGGGCTGGACAAAATGAGAGCAGAATAAAATACAATCTTTCCAACCTATTATATGCTGCCTACAAGAGATTTTAAATTATTCTTCCCTTGTGTATTGCCTGAAAGTTTTTGCTATATGAATGTTTACAGGCAAATTCATTGGTTTACTAGGCAAAGGAAAAGAACTAGTCTTAAATAGGGGAAATAAATATTTCCAATTCTAGCTGTAAAACTAGAAGCCAAAATGTATAGTTGACAGGCAGGGAGCCAGCTGACTTAAGATCACCAGCCTTTCCTTAAAATCAGTCTCCGTATTTCCACATGGAACACATTTTAAGTTAACAATGTGTAGTTTGGCAAAGGAATTGTTTTTCTTTGGCATGAAACGGTTGTCTCGTTTTTTAAAAATGTATATTCTGCCTGTTTCTATATACAATGTGTGTCGACATTCTTTTGAACTTTAAAAACTGTTGCTATATCAGGAAATTTGTAGATAATTACTTTTTACAATTTTTGTCTAAATAGAAAAATGCATATTTAACATATTCATATCCTTGTGCTTATGCCTGATATCATTCTGAATATTGCTTAAATATACCTTGAAATGCATATTGAATTGAGACTTAACTATATCACATACTCTGGGGAAAGCGGGCCTCTCAGAGAAGTCATTTAAAATTTCTTTGATGAGTATTTTTATAGGGTTTATTGACAATGTACAATCTGAAAATGAATGCAGCCGTTCCTTTCTCTCAGTCAGAGTCTTAAAATTGAGTCATTCTATCCACAATGTATTTATAGCACTGAAAACAGTAGAGTGGAATGCTACCCATTCAAACATTTGCAGTCTATTTCGCTATTTCTGGCTGCTACCACAGAAAACTCAGAAAAGCAGAAATGCAAATCTTCAGACATTGGTTCCACATGAAATGGGACAGACTGCTGCACCAGCTACTGTTGTGAGACCAGATAGGGCCACTGCTGCCTACACATAAAGAAGGCCATTAAGGAGAAGTTGTTTATTTCTGCTTCTGCAGAAATCATAAACACCAACCCGGAGCCTG
Source organism: Macaca mulatta (assembly GCF_049350105.2). Taxonomy (NCBI): domain Eukaryota; kingdom Metazoa; phylum Chordata; class Mammalia; order Primates; family Cercopithecidae; genus Macaca; species Macaca mulatta. Next base: position 87,132,306 of record NC_133413.1, read on the forward strand.
ACAGCCCAAGCTGTGCTGCAGTAAATTCTAGTACTTTGTTGGCCATTCTAAGCTGCCCAGTAAAAGTTACTGTAGCTAAATCCCATATACATTTCATGAAATAATCCTTCTCAGAAGATGGTATCATATTCATGCACAGCAGGGTGTGCAAATGTCTATAAATCACATGTAGAATCTGAAATATCTATTTAAAAAAATCTGTGCAAATCTAACCATGACCCTTTGCCAGACAATAGGCCTTCATATGCTTTGCAGCTTAGCAGACACCCAGGAATTTTGTTTGGAAGTGATAGCTACTGTCTATGTAATATTTAGGACCTATTTATGAAGCATCTGGCAGAAAATAAAAGGCTTTTCTCCACTAACATATGCTAAAGAAGGATGTGGTCATGTGCCGACTCCTCCTCTTCTGATTTTTTGCAAATAGCACAACATAAGAGATGGTTGTTTCTGGCTGCCCTGCTGCCTGTCATGGCTGTCAGGCGAAATCCCATGAATTATTGCTCTTCCAGATGTAAGAGATTTTCAGGCTGCCTTAAACTGCCTGTGGTTTGTGGTACTGGAGAGGAGAGAAACGAGATTAAACTTCATCTCATCAGTGCAATCTGAAAAGATCACACAGAGGACTAATAATCAGGGCTTTTTCATTCCAGAGCCAGACTTGAGAGCTGTGTGTTTTTGTTTCAAGGTGATGTCACATTAAGCTTGTTGGAAGACAGTGATTAAGGTCAAACAATATTTGAGGAAGATCAAAATTTGAAAAAAAAAAAAGAAAAGTGTTCAACCCTCTTCTGATGCTTCCTTACTGCATTTGCTTAAAGGGGAAGGACTGATCGTTTTCACTGATGGCAGAGAATGGGAAGTGGATGTACTCCTGCAATTCAAAGTTGTCAGCATTTCTTAATACAAGGTTAATGTGAGAAAAATTAGAAATGTTCCCATAAAATTATAGCTCTACTGTTCATTGTAATTTAGAGGATGCATTCATCACCATAAAAAAAATCAAGTGTCACTTTTTGTTATCTCTAAAGGTCAGTTTTGAAGTCTTGATTTTGTGTGTGTGTGATTCTATGAACATGTTATATAGAGTCTGAAAATATTCATTTAAAAAGTCAGCAGTTGGTAGTAATGCTTTATGATATTTTGAGTTTTTTAAAAGACAATTTGGTTCAGTTTTCCCTTCAAAATAATATACTCCTATAACCTCTTATAAGTGGTAAATATCCACAGATTCAGTAACCCCAGTTACCAACATTTAACTAAAGGTTTTCATAACTGTTTCCAGAATGACTCAGAAAATAAATCACACCCTCTCCCATTATGTACAGTTTGAGCCCTCAGGGAGAAAACTTATAACTCATTACATTTTGATTCTCTTTGATCAAATACCATATACAGCACCTGGATATTATAATTTTAAATAATAGTTGTGACATAAACTAGGATAATGCTTAAAAACCTAAGAATCTTAATATGGTTACTATTAGTTCTTATCATTTATGGCATGGAGAAATGGTGAGTGGTTTTGTGGCATTTGCTAGAGTTCCATTAGCAGAATATTAATTATAGATCAAGAAAACATGTTTTTCAAGAAACACCTGGAAATAATCCACAAATATATATGTCTTAGATCAGAACATAATTGCCTCAATTCAACCTGTATAACTTTTTTCTTTTTTTTCTTTTTTTTTTAAAGATGTAGCCTGTTTAAGTAATGGGGTAGGCTACCAGATGTGAAACCTCCCAGGCCAGCTTTTCTTTCCATTTCAGCGTAGGCACCTCACATAGATTCTCTAATGTGAGGGATCCCAGTGAAACAGTGATGAAAACCACAGGTACAAGTGGCTTACATGAAAGCATTTATTGCTTTTCATGCATTGCATTAGAGTATAGGGGAAAAAAAAGTCCTTCGTTGAAAATGCATTAATTATTTGACACTGGTTTGCCTCAAAGTCATTTTTACTACGGGATGCGAGTGAAAGATCACAGCTGAAAAAAAGATCATCATACTTGAGGTAGGCTCACAGAATCTTTTCTTGTGTTCTGTGTGAAGTTGTCTTGAACTGAAACCTATGCTCCTTAAGGATTAAGGGATTGAAAAGCAAAGACTGAGGCTGCTGTAATTTAAACCCAGAGATTCCCTAGCACAAAGGTGCAAAATGGACTAAGCCAATCTGACTCTTTCCTTGTTCAGTAAAGAAATAATTTTCCTTTAGAAAGTTTTATACAATTAACATTCCAAAGGTGTTATCATCTTTAAAGCAAGTGGTCTTCTCTTGGCTTTAACATGCATTGAGTGCTCACAGACACTTAATAAGTGGACATGGTTTTAAATTACAATTTGTGAATCTCTAAACAATTCTCTATATAAGAGAAATATAAGGCCATTTTAAAGTAAAATGCATAATGATCTTCAATGACTTGCATTTTCTTTGTTAAATTGGTAGTTTATTATATTAAATATTTCCCTGGAGTTTGAGTTGTATATTTGCTTTGTTTGTAGTAAAATGCTTATTTCCAACTCAATGAATTATCCAAGTCAGTGAAACTTAGAAGTGTTACTTTTCCTTCAACTAACCAAAATCATCTCTGAGCAAGGGAAAGCCCTTAGTTGCAGTCATCTTTTTTATTACATGTGATTTAAGTCCAAATGAAAGCTAGAAGAGATCTTTATTCAGTCGCTGGGTCAATCTTTCATTCAAGTTAGTTTTCAAGCACCTACTTCGTGTCATTCAGTTAGGCACTTCACATTCAAGGGTGCAAATATAGACATAGCTTTACCTTCATGTCTAGTGAGAAACATATGCATTAAATTAATAATTAAGTAAATAGCTATGTAAACTACAATTAGCCGGCTGTAAAGGGGATGCATAGAGAAGGGTCATGAAAATAAGAAATTCACATAAATGTGAATTTTGCCAACATTTGTGTTTGTATAGCACTGACATAAGGATGCTATGATTTATTCTAAGTAAAATAATTGAAAATTTCATATCTATAGTTTCCAAAAAGAAATAAAAACTCTACCTATAAACTAGACGGGAATGAGAAGATTGCAAATGATAGGTTTCAGGAATAATAAAATTTGTATTTATTGAGTTCAGAATTCTAAGTTTCATATTTAGTTTACCATATTAAGTAGGAAAAATAATCAGTATGAGAAGACAATTTATATGCATATATACACATATATATACATATATATACACACACACATATATGTATATAAACCATGTCTAAATGGTCCTTAATAATTACATCTGATATCCCTTTGAAAAGCCATATAGTGAAAATGGATCATCTTAAAATATAAAAACAAAAATCTTTAGTCACAAAACTTGGAATTTAGCTTTTGATTTTTTCTCACATCAGTGTTCTACTCTAATCCTTCTCAGATTTTAGCTTATATTTCTAATTTAATCTTCAGAATATAGCATCACTTTCTCACTTCCAATTTGGTAATGATTTGGATATTTCATACTTTGAAATATCAGGCTTTTATCCTCTGTGTTTTACTTTTTTCTTCAGGGTGTTATTCCTAATTACCCAATATTTTGCAGTTCATATTTCATTTTTTTATTAAAGTATGACTGAGTAACCATTTGGTTAATGTGATCAATTTGGCCAAACCCAATAATATAAAGTGTTCAGATCATCTATATACATAGATCAAGCTAGTCTTGTTTTCTTTTCTTTGATACCACTCAACACATTCCTCTCAAGTATTGTCAAGTTCCCAGCCCCTTCTGAGCCACTTTTGCCTCTGCTATTGAATTTTAATTTTTCACCTTTATTGAGTTCACCTTCATTCAACTTTCAAATCTAATTACTCACCACATAAAATTTTTCAAGTATTCTTCCTCTAATGTCCAGTGGACTTAATGATTTTCAGATTTACAGAGTGAATATTACATTTCATTTTTCAAATATGAATGGGTGGATGACTACATAAAAAAAGTTATAATAAGGTAGAATTTAGGGAGCATTGTTTGTTTCAGAGATTACTTTTCCTGGTTAAAAACAGCAACAACAACAACAACAACAACAAAAACAATAAAGGATTGTATAATTGTATGAATAAAAGACTGAGGCCAGACCTGCCAGTAACGCTTAGTTGGGTTGGAAGATAGTGGAGAGTACCAGTTTATCATACCATTTTTCTGTATTTGGTATGAGACTTACAAAATACAGAAGAATGCAAGAAGTAAATGAAAGTAACTTGTAATCCAACCAAAGAGATTAGATCAGTGTTTTTCATCGCTATATCCTTTAGTGTCATGTGGTATATCTACAGGGGAAAAAATAGTTTCTTTTTCTGCCGTTAATTTTAAAATAAATTAATGTATAAATGCATATTACTAAGTTCTTAGTAATATGTAAATTGAAGTTGCAATTTAACTCATTTCAATTCAATTCAATAATAGCCATTGTCTTCTCTCTGAGGGAGAAAAATAGAGACCCTCAATCACCATCGCTTTCCATGAAAGTGAAGGCTCGTCTCAAGTTAAACCTGATACCTTTCACTGTTGACATTTTAAGTCATTTGAATATATCTATAAGACTGATTCAACCTCTCCCCCTCCATTATATTTACATAACTGAAATATTTGATGGATTTTTTTTTCAGCTTACAATGGCCTTCCTTGATACACATTAATACTGCATTCAATCATTACTTATTAATTCATCATAAAGTAGGTAGTAAACATCCACTGCGCATTGTTGGGTTGTATATTTGAAAATCAAAGATATAAGAAACAGCAATTATGCCCACTAGAAGCTTACATATTCTTTTAATTAATTGCAATGTTTATTTGAAATGAAAATCCGTTTTTTTATTTTATTATTTTATTTTATTTCATTTATTTATTTGTTTATTTACTTATTTATTTTGAGACAGAGTCTCACTCTGTTGTCCAGGCTGGAATGCAGTGCCACTATCTTGGCTCACTGCAACCTCTGCCTCCCAGGCTCAAGTGATTCTCCTGCCTCAGCCTCCCTAGTAGCTGGGATTACAGGCACATGCCACCAAGCCCACCTAATTTTTTGTATTTTTGGTAGAGACGGAGTTTCACTGTGTTAGCCAGGGTGGTCTCGATCTCCTGATCTCCTGATCTGCCCACCTCGGCCTCCCAAAGTGCTGGGATTACAGGCATGACCCACCGCGCAGGGCCGAAAATCTGTTTAGTTAAGGTTATATAAGTAAAATTTAAATAAGAAAATGGAAAGCTTTATACAACTTCATATTACATACTCAAAATAAAATGCAAGGACTTGTGTATTATTTAATATTTTAGAAAATCTGGTCCATATTTTTCTGTGAAAATTAAATTAGCTGTAACAGCTTCAAACTGCACTGTATGCTATTACTTCTATACATAATTGCTACTATCTACTACATTCAAGCTATCCTTTTTCTGTAAAGTAATAGAATAAAGTTATTTTATAAATTTAATTTGAAAATATACCAAATAAAAACCAAAAAGTCAAAAGTATGAATCATGAAAAGTATCACAGTATCTCAAATTTGCATATGATTATGGGAAGTGGCGGAGGTTTTCATACTTTCTGTCCATAGACATAACTTTGGCCAACACTGCCCATTTATAACCTTAAAATCCTGTCTTGAAGGTTCAGACACCCTCTCCCGGAGCAGAAGTTATTCCATTTCTATACTCCATGTGCCTCTTGAGGCCAGACCTGCCAGCAATGCTTAATTGGGGTGGAAGATATTGGAGAGTACCAGTTTATCATGGAAGCAACTGACACAAAACTTTTTCATTTATCTGAGGTTGGACTGTGTCTGGGTTCAGAGATGAAAGGTCAGTTTTTTATCCACTAAGTCCCCTAGACATTCCAAAATCCTTAGTACATTACAAATTTGAACAGTTTAAGCTCTCTTAAATAAAGAATCTCTTCTCTGGGTAAAGTATCCAGTGTATATAGATATAGTGGAGAAGAAACATGTGAAAGGTCATAGCCATGACCTTTTAACATCAATAGTTTTATTTATAGCCAGACGCTTAGTCTATAGAGCTTAATATGAAAGCAAGAAGAAAGACAAAGGTATCTCGTTAGCTTTATAATAGCTATCCAGTTACATAAAAATTATCTTTTTATCTTGAGTGGAGAATAAAAGTTATAAATAATTAAATTGACAGCTATTTTAAAGTAAAGAACAACATTTCTCAATCATTTTTAATTGAACACATTCCATTTCTCTCTGGATATGGCCTAAAATAATCTACCAGATTTTATAGGAATACATTTATTTCTTCATATGTGATTTATTTTTAAAAGACAAAATAATAGTATGTTATTTTTATTACTACCTGCCTCTTTGTCGCCTATTTGGTGTCTTGCTGTATTTCAAATGACATGTGAAATAGTTGTATCTTACAGCATTCAAATTCTGTTGCATGGATTTTTAGTAGTTTAGGAAATGTAGCAAGTACACATGCATATGCATCTGTTTACTATTCTCAGAATACTTCTCAAGCAGTTTAAAGACAATGCCCAAGGTATATTGAGAAAAGCTCAAGTAGGTTAGAAAGACCACGTGTGTTAGCAAAATATGAAACAAGGCTGGAGAACAGGCCATGAAGAATTTCTTGTGGAAAGTGCAAGAGAATGACTCAATCTGAAAACAAATGGAGCCTGGGAAGGGTTTTATGAAGAAGAGCGACCAAATCTTAGTTCCCAACTCTGTGCTGAGGGTATAACCGGAAGTTACTTAGAACCACTTTCTCTTTGCAACTCCCCAGGTTGAAATAGCCTAACAAATTGCATTCTCTCAAGATGCTAACTTGCCTCTCTGAGGCCCCGCAGCTGAGAGGTGGCCTTTCACTAAGACATTTCACTGGTATGATACCGTTTGTCAGTTTCTTACAACCCCTTAGTTTAATTCATGCTAATGTCATAATGGAAACTAACAGGTATCATTTGCTTTTTAATGGGAACTCTTAGAGACAATGTCTTCACCTAGAAAAAAAAAAAAAAAAAAAAAAAAAACAGACTAAATTGGCCAGAATTTCAGCTACTGAATCTATGCATATAATGGTCAAGAGGCCTTTCCACTCTTCATTTTAAGCTGCATATAATACTTGGGATTTTTGTCTCATAATTCTGTTTTCACAAAAACCTTCCTGGTGTGATACAGGAACCACTCTGTGAATCATGGTCAGAACTTTAGAGATAAAAACTCTTGGGCTGTTTTTGTCACTATTGGGCTGTATTTTGTCTCTTTGAGCTTGCATTTTCTAGTTGAAAGCTTATCTGCTTAATCACATCAAGGTAAAAAAAAAAAAAAAAAACTTCAGTAAACAGTGTTGAGTACATATTAAAAGTAATGGCAAAAATCACAATTATTTTTGCACCAACCTAACAATAGTAGGTAAAAACCCAAAATATTAAAATTTATAAGATTTTAATACATAGGTAGAAGTCCAGGTTCAGGACCTAGGAAGACCTGGTTTGAATCCATATTCAAAAACCTAGTTGATTTGACCAGTAGCTGAACATCCCGAAGCCTCATTCTCTTAAAATGAGGATACAATGTGATGGGAGGTGTGATAATTGTGAGCCTCTAATGGGTTCATTTATGTAAATTACAAAGCTGCTTTAGAGCAAGTATTCACTTAACCTGAATTCTTGTTAATATCATTGAATTTAATGTTATTTGTACAGCAAAAAAAAAAAAAAAATTAAAAATCAAGGTTATTGACACTTTTAGGTAATTAAATGCTGCAAAATGTATAGCCAACTAGTCTCCTTTTTGTATTCATTTTATATGTCTAACAATTATCAGTAAATTATCAGATTGAGAGGAAACTCTAAAATGCACATAGAATGAATAGCAATGATAAAATATTAGCAATGTAAGTCATTTCTTTCAAATGCAACCTCATTGGGTTCTCTAGAAAGTGAGTATTTTAATCTCCCTTAGGAATGAAAGGAAAAAAAAAAAAAAAAAAAAAAAAAAAAAAAAAAAAACTTGCTAACATTCTCAACCATGTAAGATTTGTGCCAAATTATTTAGACAATCACTCTGGGTGTCCTGACACCATTAGATGTGTTGCAGTCATAAAGCCTCCTCTTTCTACCCCATCAAAGCAGCTCAGAAAACTAGCTCTAGAGAATTGCTCTTTTCTCTTGCCCTGCTCTGAGTCATATTCAGGATGAGAACTGGTCCAGGCATACGTTGTACTTCAGTGTCACCAAGACCAAAACATCTCTATCAAAAGAATTCTGGGCTCTAATATTTTCAGATTTTTTATTTGTCCCCATTACTTTCCAATTTTATTAGTCAATGTGATTATTGAATATCTACTATGTTCCAAACTCTGCAGTAGGCCCTCAGGCAAACATGAAAGAGTAAACCGTAATTCCTGTTGTGGACAAGCTTAGAGCCTAAATAAAGGAGAAAAATGAGATAAATCAATGAATTCACTATCTTCAATGAACTGTTATCCCTTTGCATGGTAGAGAATCAGAAAAACATCTAATGGTTAAAAATTTAGATTTTATGATGTAGAAGGCGGACGGCGTTTGCTTTTAGTAATTCAAAACAAACTCAGAGAAAACATCTTGGGTGCTCCTAATGTTCTGTTTCTTAGCCTGGGTGTAGGTTTCACAATTGTATTTGGTTTGTGAAGAAACCATTGAGTTACACATTTATGTGTACTTTTCTCATATTTATTATACTTTGATTACAAATTTTAAAGGTATAGATTTCTTTATCCTTTACAAAGAATAAGCACAAGTTTTCCTTAGTCTCAACAAATACTTTAAAAATTGAATTATAATTTAAGTTTCTAAAAAGTAAAAAACTAAAAAGTCTTAACACTTTTTAAAAACATGAGAAGCATCATTATTTTTATAAATGAATTACAGTGTAGAATTTTCCATTATGCTTCTATTTGTAATATTTTGGTCTATTAAAATTTTCTTAGACTATTCCCACATATTCAAGAGATAGTATATTCTCATGGTCATCCTAGAGAGCCTTTACCACCAGAGAAGTTAGCACACTAGTTGCTCAGAAATTTCCATTTGGTCCTATTATTTTTTTCACTGACCACCAACTTAATGATGTCTTGAGCAAGCAAGCAATTACATTCACTGTATCCTCCTGGTATTATACTGTGTTAAAATTCTTCTTTTTTTCATGAATAAAGAACTGCTATTTGTAGGTGTGATTCACTTTTCTTAAATCCTCAGTTTCAGATGCTGAATATAAAATGTACCCAACTCCTGGAAAAAAAATATAGCACCAGGCAAAGCAGACACTTAAAATTGTTTTAAATTAATTCCACAGATATTATATAATTTCCCCAATAAATATTCTACCAAACAATATAAAGAAAGTATCTCTAAATTTACTCCTTTCTGTAGCATTTACCCTGTTGGATGCATACCTCCTTGAGTTTTCCTTAGACTTCATGATGCAAGGTTCATTTCAACTCATACTCCTCCTAAACCCACGTTCTTTGGCTCTTCTTTCTCTACCATTGACAGCAAATAAGATTCGATAACGTGCAAATTCTTGAAAGTGCTTGGTTTTTTTCTAGGATTTGACCCTAGAATGCTCTCCAGTCTGCCTCTACACATTCTCTCTCACTATAAACAGGCATGGCCTTAGGTTTAATACAATGACCCTTTGCCCTACGTTCTATATCTAAGTGACAACCGGGGACCTCCATCTGCAGGTTCCAACCACTTCAAACTCAATATGTCCAAAACTCAACTGTATTCTCCCAAAATCTGCTTCTCCCCATCTTTACCTCACCTCACTCTGCCCCCAGCCAATACTCTCAGTTATCTTGCATTGGTTAGTAATAGTCACTGTCCTGAATAACTTTCCAATACCCTCCTCGCTATGCCTTTGTTGCATAATTCCCTCTCTCCTATCTCTTGCCTCATTCTTTTTTTTTTTTTTTTTTTTTTGACAGGGTCTCACTCTGTCACCCAGGCTGGATTGCAGTTGCACAATCAAGGCTCACTGCAGCCCGAAACTCCCAGGCTCAGGTGATCCTCCCACCTCAGCCTCCGAACCATAGGCACATGCCACCATACCTGGCTAATTTTCTGTATTTTTGTTGTAGATGGGGATCTCCCTATGTTGTCCAGACTTGTCTGAAACTCCTGGGCTGAAACAATCCACCCACCTTATCCTCCCAAAGTGCTGGAATTAAAAGCATGAGTCGCCACACTCAACCCTTACCTCATTCTTGACATCCTTTAACCCTGTGCCCCTACAGTCAGAGTGATCAAAAAGTATACATTATGAAGGGCTCAACACTATTCACTTATTCATTCACTCACTCCTTCCTTCATTCAACAAATATTCATTTTATATGTCTAATATAAGTGACTACCTCATGTTAGGCTTTGGATATTCAGAGATGAACAGGACAGACTCTTCTCTGAAGAAGCACTATCTTGAAGGGAAGGCATACAAAAATGGCTTGCTTGCTTGCTTCTTTCCCTTTTTTTTGGGGGGGTGGGGGGACAGGGTCTCACTCTGTCGCCCAGGCTGGAGTGCAGTGGCGTGATCTCAGCTCACTGCAACCTCTGCCTCCTGGGTTCAAACGATTCTCATGCCTCAGTCTCCTGGGTAGCTGGGATTAGAGGTACACACTCCCACGCCGGGCTAATTTTTGTATTTTTGGTAGAGACAGGATTTTGCCATATATGCCGGGCTGGTCTCGAACTCCTGACCTCAGGTGATCCACCCATCTGGAGCTTCCAAAGTGCTGGGATTATGGGCATGAGCCACAATGCCCAGCCCAAGAATGGCTTTCTAACACATATATTGCGTGGAAGAGAATTCAAATGCCTTTGTATATCATATAAATGTTCTATATAATCTGGCCTCTACAAACCTCTCCTGCCTCATTTACTCCATTTCCCGATTGTATGTCCTTCACTCCAGGCACCCAGAACTACATGTGGATGTCCAATGAGCCTTGCCTTTATGCCTCTGTGCTTTAATTCCCTCTGCATGGAATGTCCTTCTCAGCCTTGTCAACTCAGCAAACTGATTCTGGCTACTTCAGACAGTTGGTATCTGTCCTGTGTACTCTATAACAGCCTGTGCAAATTTAATATTTATCACTCTATTTATTAATTACCAATCTTCACTTTCATCTTTCCTACTAGAAAGTGAGGTACATGAGAGCAGTGATTGAATATCCTGTGCCCTTAGGGTTGAATGACCAATAATCACATACTTGGGAATAAGAAAATGAATAAGAACTCAGCCCAGGTGATCAGACAGACAGATAGGAATCCAGGCTCCACCAAATAATAACTACGTAACTTTGAGAAGTTACTTGTCTTCTGTGAGTCTTGGTTTCCTCAGTTTTAATTCTCTGTTAAAAGGAATCACAATATTTACCTTAAGTGTTCTGTGAGGACTCAAGATAAAGCAAATAAAGTGTTTAGTAGAGTGCCTGGCCCATAGTAAGGACTCAATAATTTTTAGCTATTATTATTATTGCATCTGTTTGAAAAGTGGTGGTGGCCTTATTGTTCCCTTTACATTTTACAGCTGTGATCAGGTGGTAGGAAGCACAGGATGGGAGAAAAAAGGAAGTATCATTGTTTTAAAATGCATTTGGTATCTGTTGCACTCCTTGATATGATATTTCATTGATCTCCCCAACAAGTTGGGTGGAGTAAGAATTATTATTGCCATTTTATATATTAGGAAACTGAACCTCAAAGAGCATAAATGATTCATTCAAGGATACAAAGCTGCAGTTTACCAGGGTAAGCATAACAAAATACCATAGACTACGTGGCTTAAACAACAGAAATTTATTTCTCACAATTCTGGAGGATGGGAAGTTCAAGATAAAAGTGCATGTCGATTTTGTTGCTGGTGAGGGCTCTTTTCTTCCTGACTTGCAGATGGCCATCTTCTCACTGTGCCCTCACTCACTCTGGGTGATATTGGAGTCCATTACTCTAACTCTTGCAGTCTTTCTCCACAGGTCCCACTCTTACCTCCCAGTGACCATGTCAAGGAGATGGGTACTTTCAAACTCATGATCCAGAAGTTCTACTTTAAATTACATGTCCCTTAGGAATGTTCCCTTTGAATGACTAGTACATGGCATAGCTTTGTTTTCATGTTTTTGGGTATAATGACATACCCGAAACTGGGAACAAAAAGAGGTTTAATTGGACTTACAGTTCCACATGGCTGGGGAGGCCTCAGAATCACGGTGGGAGGCAAAAAGGCACTTCTTTCATGGCAGCGAGAAGAGAAAAAATGAGGAGGAAACAAAAAGGGAAACCCGTGATAAACCCATCAGATCTTGTGAGACTTATTCACTATCACAAGAAGAGCACAGGAAAGACCAGTCCCCATGATTCAATTACCTCCCCCTGGGTCCCTCCCACAACAAATGGGAATTCTGGGAGATACAATTTGGGTTGATATTTGGGTAGGGACACAGCCAAACCATATCATTATCTTTGTTTTACAAATACTTATTTTATGCTTTGAATGACCAAGAAACTCCAATAATAGGGTATGGAAGAAAGGGAGAATGGCTAAAAAACTTCAAGTTTTTGAGTAAATTGAATTCAAAGATTCTGATTTCATGGATTACAGCAGTGAACTCTTCATATTGGTTCTTCCCTTGGCTATAGCAGTGAGATTCAGGGCAAAAAACAGCATCTTATGGGCTGGATTGTGGCTCCCCAAATTCATATGTTGAGATCCTATCCCCCAATATGACTGTATTTAGAGACATACTTTTAGGAGGCAATTAAGGTTAAATGAGGTTATAAGGGTGGGACTCTACTTCTATAGGACCAGTGGCTTCACAAGAAGAGGAAGAGAGAGCCCAGAGTGATTATGTAGGAAACAGTGATGAATCATCCTCGTGAGATGGTGCTAGTAGAAAGAAAAGATTTCAAGGGATGGTTAAGTCAAAGGGAGCCCACTGAATGTACCAGTAGGTATAAATCCTGTGGCTCTGACAGAAAAAGCAAGAACTTATTCCTCATACTAGATACCTGCTCTTCCTCCGCAGCGCCCACTGCCACCCAAGTTCCCTTGAATCCAACTCTGGCATCCTCAGCAGGGAGACCTCTAAACTGCACTCACATTAAAATACACAATTTCTAAAATTAGATGATCACCCTTTGATACTGAAGAGGAGAAAAGAATGTCAAATTGCCTAGCTAAGTACTCCTGAGGGAAGTATAAAAGGAAAGAAGAGAATTTATATGGTTGCCAGGAAGCCCCAGCTGAATGGAGGTACTAGCAGATCAAGGTGAGCCCAAAATATAGGTTGAAAGTAAAATGGTAAATGCTTTTGTTAAGACAAGGTTTGTAGTTGCCTCATTTGTTTCTTTTCTTACAATGCAAGAAGGAAAAATCCAACACCCTGAATCTCTCCTTAAGGACTCGCAAACACCCAAGATTTTTGTAAGGATAAAAGAGTAAAGAAAGGAGGCACAATTCCCATCAATCACGGAATCAGCATATAAATTACATAATATTTATATGATGGAATATTATATATCAATGAGAATGGACACATTAAAACTGTAAGTGGGAATATGGGTTTTTAAAGATCTCAGAAATGTTAGAAGTTTAGGTAATGTTAATAATCTCAGAAACAGAATTTTTATAGTCTCACAAACATAATGTTGAGTTAAAACAATGAGTATGTATTGTGTGATTCCACTTATATAAGTTCAAAAACCAAACATGGCTGATCTAGGTTGAAAGTCAAGAGAGTGGACACCCATGCAGCAGCCTGAGGCTTGGATGGGGGTAGGGCTTGAAGTGCTGGTCAATGTTTTGCGTTTTGATCTGCCTTCTGCTTAGGTGGGTGTGTTACCTGAAAGACAATTCATTAAGCTGTACCCTTATGATCTGTGTAACTTTCTGTATATTTCCACAAAAAGTTTTAAAAATTTAAAAAACATTATTTCTGGATTTATACCTAAAAGGGTTTGAAGGAGAGATTCTAGCAGATATTTGTACATCCATGTTATTGCAGCATTACTTACAAGAGCCAAAAGATGGAAACAACTAAAAGGTCTATGGATCACTGAATGGATATTTAAAATGTAGTATACACATACACTAGAGTATTATTGAGCCTGACTAAGGAACCAAATTCTGATACATGCTACGTTATGGATGAACTTTGAAGATATCATGCTAAGTGAAATAAGCCAGACACAAAAAGACAAATATTGTGTGATTCCACTTATATGAGGTACCTAGAGTAGTCAAATTCATAGAGACAAAAAGTAAGGGAGCAGTTACCAGGGACTGGGGAAAGAGGAAAATAAGGAGTTATCATTTAATAATTATAGAGTTTCAGTTTGGGAAGATGAAAAAGTTCTGAAGATGGATAGTAGTGATGTTTGCACAACAATGTGAATACGCCTAATACAACTGAATTGTACACCTAAAAGTTGTTAAAATGGCTAATTTTATATTGTACATTCTACCATAATTAAAAAAAATTTAAACACTAAAATAAGAATAGAAGCACGTGTGTTTTTCTTCTCTCTCACTGGGGGAATCCTGCGCATCTGACCCCAGGATCTTCCAGACAAACTTCCACACACTTCTCCTATCTTCTATTCAAGGCCACTGTAGCACCCATTGCTAGGATTTTCTTCTGCTTTTGGTTATCTTTTTTACCTCCATGTCACATGTCAAAATTTTTCTGGCTGGCTTTTTTTCACCTTTAGGAGTAAAAGAGTATCTTTAGAAGAATCTATGTGCTTAATTTGATCAGGAGATTTGAGTTACTGACCATCGTACATGAACATCTTAAAAACATTACATCATTCCCAGACCAATATTCTGAAATATACTTCTAGGAATATAAACCTTGGTAATATGCAGCTAATTTATTGCTCCTCTGAATCAAATACAATCCATTGAGCAAAAAAATGTCTACATTTATTTATACTTCATCTATCTGTAAACAGACCTGTGACTAAAATCAAATGGCCAGTTCACAAAAAAAAATTTAGAAACAATTAAACCATTTTAAGTCATTTTATTTTCAAACAATACCAAAATATCAAGTTGATTCAGCTAACTATTCATTTATTCTGTCAACATAATATTAAAAAGTTTGACTAAATTTTTCAGAGTTTATTAATATTTTCACTGAATTTCCAGATGTTTTGCTTTCCCATATTGGTGTCACTATGTATCTTTATTTTCTCCTTACACTCTGATTTCTATGTATAGTTTATTGTTGGGAGATAGCTGCAGGGCAGGACAGATATTAAAACTATATAGCATCTCATAAGATGTGAAGCTGAATATCTTTTTTTAGATTAGGTAACCTTTTCATAGCTTTGGGGAAAAACATGGATAGTACTCGTGTGTGTGTGTGTGTGTGCATGCGCATGTGCATGCACATGTGTGAGCTTGTGTGCATTGACAGAGAATTATTTTATATTGAGAATAAGCAAAACTTTGTGTCGATTATTGCAAAAAAATCCTAGAAGATCTTGTTTTGTTTTCTTTTAAATCTGTAGCTCTGCACCGTGTGTGTGTGTGTGTGTGTGTGTGTCTGTGTGTGTGTGTGTATCAACTCAACTCACATATAACCTCAGAGGAATTAGTATAGAATACTGATAAAGAAGGCTGAAATTTTTACTCTGCTCTGACATTTTCTTAGTTTGCCTCAGTTTTCTCATCTGTATTACAGAGATGAAAATCGCACCTTCTTCATGAAATATTTAACAAGAAAAGGCGTATCAAAGTGACATACTCAATTAATGTTAGAACTCATACTAACAACCAGGAATTTTTTCTGTAATTGTGAAATGACTCTCTACATCACTGACTTTGGATCATGGGTCCTAATCAAAATATTGTGCAACTCACATCTGAACTTAGCTGTTGTTTTAAAGGAGTGAACTTTTTAGGCATATTATAGCCTGTTCAATGCAGAGCAAGGAGTATAGAATATTTGGAACAGTTCAAGGAGGGACATAGAGTTAGGGTGCAAGATGTGGTGAGAGGGGAAGGGACAGACCAGAGCCAACAATTTTGTTTTGTTCTCAACTTAGGCAGCAAAACTAGGTCTTTAGAAATCTTGAATCTCACAGTACTTGGCTAATACCACTACACTACCCTATTATTCAGTCAATTTGGAAATGATAGAACTTAAGATTTCTCATTAAATTTTAATGATGCAATAATCCACCATTTGTATTAACACGTGGTGAATCATACGTACCTTTTCGTCCTTTGTTGTTGCTGGTGGCTCATTGGCTCAACTACCATCAGCAGGAGCTTTAAAGAAAAGTTTTTAGTCTTATCTTCATATGGCCCGCATGAAATGGCAGGAATGTGCTTCAGTTTAAGAGACAAAACGTCTTTTTCCAAACTGAATTTTTACACTCCAGGTTTCTTCGTCAAGCAGACCTTCAGATCCTTCGTTTATAACCCATAAAATTCCTACTCCGGCCAGGGGTGGTGGCTCACACCTGTAATCCCCGCACTTCGGGAGGCCAAGGCGGTGGATCATAAGATAAGGAGATCGAGACCATCCTGGCTAACACGGTGAAATCCCGTCTCTACTAAAAATACAAAAAATTAGCCGGGCATGGTGGCGGGCACCTGTAGTCCCAGCTACTCGGGAGGCTGAGGCAGGAGAATGGCGGGAACCCGGGAGGCGGAGGTTGCAGTGAGTGGAGATCGCGCCACTGCACTCCAGCCTGGGTGACAGAGCGAGACTCCATCAAAAAAAAAAAAAAAAAAAAGAAAGAAAGAAAGAGAAAAAAAAAATCCTCTTCCTCAGCCAAAACTCTTTTCTAAATGTCTCTGGTTACTTGACTCTTCGCTCCTCCTATGTCCTAGATTAAAGAATTCTGGGATTCATAGGCAAACGTTGTCAGGTAAATGTATCTAACCTAGCTTGTCAGAATTTTGCTTGTGTTTCTAATGGTCTCCAGACAAGTAAGCAATATGTAGATGGCTTGACACATTTCTCAGTGTCCTCAGCCATATTAAATTGTATTATTTTCATGGAATACATAGATTTATGTCCGACCTTTATGGATTGTACTCGTGTGTGTGTGTGTGTACGTGTGAACTTGTGTTCATTGACAGAGAATTCTTTTTTATTGAGAATAAGCAAAACTTTGTGTCAGCCATTGCAAGAAAATCCTACGAGATCTTGTTTTGCCCAAAAGTCATTAAAACTTCCAGAAAACGTATCCTGTCCTTTATGCTTTGCTTTATAAACATACGTATTATAGTCACAATTTTTCCGTAATGGAATTTTATTTTTCAAATACTTCAGATAATAATAAAGAACTTGTTTTAAACAAATATCCAAGTTTTCACCTCTGTATCTCTATTGTCCAAGTGGGGACAGTATTTTAGTGAGTCTACTTCGTTTTCTTGACTTAGTTACTACTTTTTGATGTTCAGGAAGAGTTTAAAGTACATAGCAATTATAAGTCCTTTATAGATTTGATCAAATTCACATATAAGACCATCTGAGCCTGTGTATATGTGTGTGTGTGTGTGTGTGTGTGTACATGTGTGTGTGTCCATTTTGTGGAAAGGGACTGCTAGTAAGGCATATAAGTCTTTGACTGTTTGAGTCACTTTTTCAACGTTTTTTTCACAGTCATCTTTTACTTTTCAATAAAACTTTATTTCTAATATTGAGTCAATTCTGGCAATTTATGCTTTTCAAGAAACAGATCATTTGCTGTTTTCAAGGAAACTATTTTATTAAAAAATACAAAATTATAAAAGATTATACAAATTTATAATCATTACTTTAAAATATGAAACAATTCAAAAATATAAAAATTATAGACAAAAATTTAAACTCATTCTGATTCCAGAGCCCATGCCCTTAACTAGTACCCTTAAATAAAAATCAGGGGAGTGTTATTCATAACATAAGCAGGAATACATAGATATTTGGGAAAGCTAACTGCTAACACAAGTTGGGGAGCCATTTTGAAAATAAAATGTTTAAATTAAAAATCCGTAATTCTTTTCAAACCTAAGCTTTATTTATCCATGGAAAATCCACTTCTGGAGCCAGGTAAAGAAAGGTGTTATGCAATGTTAAAATGGGATCAGTTTGTGCCAAATGCAGCTGAGAGATCAGAAAAACAAGGACTGAAATATACCATTGAACTTGACAAGGTGGAAGTCTGCGGTGATCTTGTCAAGAGTAGCACCCAAAGTAGAGGAAATGCAAGCCTGATTGGACAGTTTTGTGGGGAGAAGAGAAGGTGAGTAAGTGAAGTCAAGGCTTGATAGATTTTGTTTTAAGGCAAACAGAGAAGTGAGACTAGATGATAAGAGGAGATTTGGAGGTTTCTTTTTCTTAGCTGAGTAGTGTTAGAACATGTTGTATTGTTGCAATTTTATAAAATCGGTGAGAAACTGATGAGATGGGAGAGAGGAGAGTCAGGCATGAGTACCAGAAACCAGGAGGATCCAGTGCATAATTAAATTTTGTAAAAAACCCTTAGCCTTTGAAGAAAGAATATTTCACCCATGTAATCAGAAAACAGGATAAAAAAGGTCGAGTTGATAAATTTGGATAAAGTGGTACTTTTAATGACTTTTATCAAATTATTTTACTGTTAATTTTTCACATTGAGGATTTTAATTCATCTGGAATTGTATTATGGTGAAAGTTAGGGGTCTAATGTTATATTTTTCCAGGTAGATGGTCACTTGTTTCAGCATCATTCCCTGGTGCTTAGGAATGCCGCCTTTATTTTCCAGGAAGCTCCCTCATCTTTAAAGGTTTATTTCTGTGTTGTCTGTTCTGCTTTTCTCATCTGTTTGTGACAAATTGCACTATAGTAATTAGTATAGCTTTATAGTAAGCTTTGACAACTGATCAAACAAAACATGGCTTATGATTTTTCTACCACATTGTCTTAGTCATTATTTTTAATCATCTAAGTATTGTCTCTATGTTTTTCCATTCTTATTTCTACTATTGTTTAATTATACATAATTTTCTTTGATGAGACTTGCCAGAGGATTTTCCAATTGCATAGTTTTGCTTCTAGTTTTGATTTTGGTCTATTTAGTAAAAGTTTCCAGTTTTATGTAATGTCTATTTTTTTTTAACCTGTTTTGTTTCCTCTTTCAAAGTCTTTCTCAAAGGGAAATTTTTAAATCACATGAAATCAAACTATAAATGACAGAAAACAAAATTATAAACGTGAAAAGTATTCCATAATATTAACTTTTTAAACATCTCAAGTGTAAATCTTTTCAAAATTAGTAAGTGGACTTTGTCACATTGAATCATGTTAGCCAGTTGATCTGTGATCAGTCTATATGGAGGTGACCATATGATCTTAAAGAGCAACAAAACCCACCTTTCTCCAAAAATGTCTTCCCCAGGTACCCAAACTTGGCATTGCTCATTCCTATACAGACTAACATCTAACTATATTGGCCCTGGTAATCAAATACCAATAGCGGTTGCATCTTTCAGCAACAACCCTCGACATTAAGCATTCCATAACAATGACTGAGGAAGCTGTTTCAATATGCAAATTCAGAAGGTCCGATGTGGGGATCTAAGAATCTCAAATTTAAATAAGCATTCTAGTTTATTAAAATAGCCATTCTAGAACCTCTCTTGAGAAATACTGCTGTAGAAGAGGAAAGAAGAGCCCTTCATTTACCTGGAAGTGATCTCAGAGCTTGCTCCCTATTAGCACCACAGTACCTTACTTTCTATTAGTTGATAATATAAGCAATAAGACAGGAATATCTCAGAGGAGAAGGTATTGGGGTAATGGCACCAGGCAGGAAGTAGTTTTGAGGGTGCCAGGCTAAAGAAGGATACCAGTCAATTGAGTCTCATGCAGCACTGTCCAATAGAACTTTCTGCAATGATAAAAAAGCTGCATATGCACACTGTCCACCAGAGTACCCTACTAGTCACATGTAGCTACTGAGTACATGAAATGTGGCTAATTCAACTGAGTAACTGAATTTTAAATTTTACTTAATCATTTTAATTAAAATGTATATAACCCCATGTGAACAGTGGTTATCATATTGGACAGCATAGGTTTGGAGCTTTGCCTAAGGCTGGGATAGAGATAGTGAAAAGAAACTTCATGCTAAATTAAACAATTTCTAATTTACAATTTTGCCAAAGGTCAAAATGGTTCTTTGTTATTAAGAATCATAGTATCAGATCTTGATATCATGCTAGCAGGGAGAGTTGTAAAACTGATAAAATGTATTTTACTAATAGTTCCTCTATTATTCTGCCAGTCACATAAATTGCCTTCAATTCAGAAGTTATTGAGATGTATTTTCAGGAAATCTTGATGACGGTTGGCAAATGATAGACAAAAAAAAAAAAAAAAAATTGGTGGTAAATATCCTTAGTACTTGCTTCCAAGTCTTTCAAGCTAAATTTTCAGTACACATTGAAAAATGTATTGTGAATTTAGAGAATTGAAAAATATTTTTGACTGAGGAAATTTTATTAATAGTGATGGCTAACACTTTCAAAACACTGACCACATGCCAAAGAGTAGACTAATGCTGTATGTGAATTGTTTAATTTAACTTAGACAAAACCATGAGGAACACATTGCTATCAATCACATTTGGAGATGGAAGAATCAAAGATCTGAGGAGTTCAGTAAACTGCCCAAAGCAGCACAGCCAATCAAATGGAAACCATGACAAGAAGCAAGGTCTGTTTTCCCCCAGAGCACCATGGTGTGATTCCTCTTTCTATTTAAATCTTGGGGGTCTTGAGTCTGACAAAAACTTCCCTCCAACATTTAGTATTTTTAAAAGTCAGTTCTACTGTATAATAATAAAATAATAAACTTGAAAATGCTAATTGTTCATTAATTCCAAAACGTCTACCGAGCACCTGGGCAAGTTTGGGTTCGTGATAGTGAATCTGAGATAGGTTTGAGAGTTTGAGAACTTGAGAAAGAAGCTGGAGTTCCTGAGAACAATCCTGAGATAGTTATTAAGGAGGAGAGATGGGGTGAGGGAGGAAGGAGAGGAGACAGAAGCTATTGAGTTGTATGAGGATAGGGTCAACATGGACTAAAAGGTCAGTGGTATTCCCCTGGTGGCTTAACACAGGCATATTTTTAAATCAGACATAGCTTGTGCTTAATTTAGTCACTTGACTGCAATAGAAATCCTCCCTCCTTCCATTCTCTCCACTTTAAACCTTGTCAAATTTCACTAAATTCACTAATGTGAGTGGGAGTGTTGCTGGTTGGTTGGTTAGTTAGTCTTGAGAAAAGTGAGAAAATTTGGCTTTACTGATCAGAAAGAGAAACCTGGAAATATGAAGAATGCAAAATTATATCCCCGCCTGACTCCCACTCCAATAATTCACATTATGTTATTTCTAAAATTTTCTCAGAGCATAGAATTTTGGGTTCAAGTCTATCTTATCCTGCTCTTGGCTTGTAGGAAGGCCTCAACTGAGATCCAGATAACGTTTTAATTAAATATATATTTATCATTACAAACAGGATGAGATAGCTACCTAATTGCTGACCGTAAACCCTCTGACTGGTAGATGCAGACTGGCAGTCTTTTCTAACAAAGCATGAAATTCAAGTGTCAGAAGAGACCCAAAGGTTATCTAGTTCAATCTCCCCTTTGATCCTGGAATTCCTCTAAAACTTCCCTACCACACGATTGATCGTTTGTTTTTTTCCTCTTGAATTCTTCCCTTGACAGAGAACTTAATAACTCCTGAAGCAGCTCATTTCACCTAAGAAACTTAGCTTTTACCTGTAGTCATCGTTTACTTATTTATTATTTTTTTAGGAACATAATCTCTTTATGTCTGCTTGAGATACATATGTTAGTTTAGATGATGAGAATGAGGAAAATACTGGAGACAATGTCTAGCTCCTGTGTTTGTCCCAATAAACTCCAATGGAAAAAGAAACTAAACAGGATCTGGAGAGTTTCAGTCTATTGTATCCAGCTTATCAAATCCACAGCCTGGTACTTCTGGAACAAGGCTGCCCCAGGGATGACGGTTAAAGATGAAGATGGCAAATATAAGGAATTCAACATGTCTATGCAGGGCAGTCTGATGTCTCCATACGTTTTCTAAACTTCCATATTTGGTCAGAGCTGGGAGTGAGAGCAGGGTGCTTGCCTGTTTCGGTCCCACTGCTCCTCTGATTCTGCTTTGCTGCCTTAGAGGAGAACAGGTTTAGATCCTCTAGGGGCTGGTGGGGCCATGCCCTTGGCAGCTTGCTGGGCTAACCAGTACTTCTAGCTTTTGATCTTGGGCCTCTCCAAGTTTACCAGAGACACAGGTACCTTCATAGTACCAAGTCCATTTACCATCACCTCACACCAGTACTTGCCCCACCGAGTGAGAGACTCTCCTGGTAACTTAAATGTATGTGAGGTGACTGCAACACCAAGATTCTTGAGGAAGTGGTGGGCAACTGTTTCAGGGTTCAGCTCCTGTTTGATATTGTTCTTCATCCCTACCTCCAGGTGACAGTTTTTTGGAAATGTCACTGTTGCCTCACCTGCCTTGGTCTGGATCTTCTCTAACTTTCTTCCTGGTCTCAGCAATTTCTCCTCTTCAAACAGCTTCTTGTTTTCAGGTGATGCATATACAGCCAGTCTCTGAGGAAGGAGTTGATTCCGGTCCACAGATTTCTTTACTGAGACCAGGTCACCCCATACTCCAAGTGTCCACAGACTGCATGAAAATGACCTCCAGGCTTTCTTTGGGCCAGTGCCTTGTGTCCTCCACCAGCTTATTAATGTGGTGTCATTGGTGCAGGCGCAGCTTCTGGCCCTCCCCGGCCACCGGTTCCTTCCATCCACCCAGCGCTCCACGATGCCCAGGGCCATGACAGTCCCATAGTCATAGTTAATCCTTTGGAGCCATATTGAATGACTGAAATTTCTGGCCTAGATGATTGTCAGCCTTTTCTGACTCTTCCCTTCTCCCATCCCGGGTTACACATACCCAAAATCAGCAACCATTTCCTTAGGACATTTTGTGGGAACTTTAGTCATCCTGGATGCTTTCCCTGGAAGAATTTCCCGTTTGTCTGTAACCTTTAAAGTATGACACCCACACCCAAACATAATTCCAGGAACGCTCTGACCAACACAGTATAGATCCAGATTATCACCTCCATCTGAATGGACACATCATTGCAGTAACATGAACTATATTTTAGTCATTCTTCGACAACAGTTATCAAATGGCTTAAGGGTAATGTGCATTTTAATCTATGTTGCTACTTAACTCCTATTTTGAATCTGTCTTTTTTTCCTTACATTCTAGAAGATGGTCTTAAATGCATAATGGAAATCACAGGAACTTCAAAGTTAGAGATTTTCCGTATGCATATAGCCTACATCATTTTAACCCTCTGTTTTTAAGAAAGTTATGTAACTTCTCTGAGACTCAGTTTCAATATTTGTTTAAGAGTTGGATAATGTCTAGTTGTTTAGTTTTGTTTTGAGGCTTAAATGAAATAATATATGTAAAATAACTAGCATGATGTCAAAGTACAGATTTTTCTGTTGTATGGCATGTTATCTTGGCCCATGTCCTAGCCCCTAGCCCATTAACTTTCTTTTTTCTTTTTTTTTTTTTTTTTTTTTTTTGAGAGAGAGTCTCACTCTGTTGCCCAGACTGAAGTGCAGTAGCACAATCTTGGCTCCCTGTATCCCCCGCACCCGGGTTGCAGCAGTTCTACTGCCTCAGCCTCCCAAGTAGCTGGGATTAGAGGCATGTGCTATCATGACCAGCTAATTTTTGTACTTTTAGTAGAGATGGGATTTCACCATGTTGGCCAGGCTGGTCTCAAACTCCTGACCTCAGGTGATCCACCCTTCTCAGCCTCCCAAAGTGCTGGGATTACAGGTGTGAACCACTGCATGGATCTCATGATCATCATACCTTACCTAATTTAAGGTATTTTTCCCAGGATTTCAACATTCATGAATTCTAACATGCTTTCAAGATTTTCATCCTAACAAGACAATGCAAATAGTGATGTTTTCTAATAAGAAATTTTTCAAATTGATGCTAACCCATATTTTTACTAACCAAAAAAAGTAGGCAAAATAAAGCTTCTAGAATTTAGCAGATCAGAAAGACATTCCCATGTACAAGACAGTTACCTAAAGACTGCATAGTTGTAACATTAGGTAGAATTCAAATGCTTCCTAGATATATTCTTCATTTAGTTTATATCAACTCTTTGTAGCAGACTGTAAAGATATCATCATCTCTGACCTTAAAGAAGTTCATAAAAATAATAAGTAATTTATATCCTTGCCTCAATAATCATAAGTCTTTATTTTAAATACCCATGGTACAGTAAAAAACTTCTTTCACATAGAAAAAAATGCAATTGATTCTTTCAACAAATATTTATTGAGCATCTATATACACCTGATATTGTTCTTGGCAGAAAGGAAAGCAGCAAAAGTCTGCCTGTGTTTTCATGGATATTTTGCTGGAAAAGGACAATAAACAAGCAAACAAATAAATAATGTGTCAAGTGATTATACAAGTAATGAGAAAGTCAAATTGGAAATGGAAAATGTGGCGACATCAGTGATGGTGCTGGTGCTCTTCTAGATGGAATGGTTGGAGGAACCCACTCTTATATAAACTGCCATCTATGCAGAGACCTTAGGAATCTGAGTAATCTGAGAAAACTGCAGCCCAGGCAGTGGGCTCAGCAAGTTCAAAGATGCTAAAGGAAGTGTGTTTGGCTTAAGTAACAGCAAAAAGGTCCATGAGACTAGGGTAGAATGATGGTAGAGTTGTAGCTGTGCTTGAAAATATATCAGATAGATGGAGGACCACGCCATGCAAGGGCTTTGAGGACATAAGAAGTATGGATTTACTATGTTATAGGGGCCTCAGCAGAGGAATAACATGATCTGACCTGTATTTTAAAAGGATCGCCATGGTTGCTGTGGATGATGTGGAATGGAAGATACAGGGTGAAATAAGAGATCAATGAATAGCTATCGCAATAACCCAGATGAGATATAATGCGATTTAGACTGGAGTCCTAATGATGAAGGTGGTGACAAGTACCTGTTTTTTGGATATTTCAAAAGTAGAGCCTCAGGATTTGCTAATAATATTATATGTGGGGTATACGAGGAAGAGAATAATCAAGAATTATTTTTTACTGAGGAGTAGGAAGAATGGAGTAGCCTTTTACTAAAGTTGGGAGTCTGTGGAAAGCATCACATATTTTAGAAGTTAAAAATCAGGAGTTTGTTTTGGACATATTAAGATTTAGATGCCTAATGCATATATCCACCTGGAGATTATAAGAAAGTCTCTGCGTAGGATTCTGGAGCCCAATTCTGGAGAGGTCTGCAC
Organism: Macaca mulatta; assembly: GCF_049350105.2. Lineage (NCBI taxonomy): Eukaryota > Metazoa > Chordata > Mammalia > Primates > Cercopithecidae > Macaca > Macaca mulatta. The sequence continues at coordinate 87,157,700 of NC_133413.1, forward strand.
TACAGAAAAAAAAAAAGTAGAGTGTCTAGAGAATAAATGCTATTTAAAGCCTTGAGAGTACATGGATTACCTACTGAATGAGAAGTGACAGAGAAAAAACAAGGTAAAAAGTTGAATCTGCAATATTTACACACCGTCAGGAAAATGAGTGATATTCAGAGATTGACTCTAAGATGCAGTGGCCCGTGAGGTAGAAGGCAAGATGAAGAAAGTGTTCCAAATGGCAAACAACAATTTCTCAATACCATCGACAATGATTCTTTGATTATATCAGATAATACTAGCTGTATTCACAGGATTGAAACACAAAATGGTTGAATTTGTTTAAAGTTGAATGCTCTCTTATAAGTAGGCATCCATCTTGGAGTAGTGTAACTGGGAACATTCTCATGAGAGTTGGATTGCAATGTGCGCTTCAGTGTTCAGTCTTCCTCAGCTACAGCAACTCCATCTGAATTTGGCTTTGACCCTTCTTTCATTTCAAATCCTTGTATTAGCTAAAAGCAAGCTCTTATTCCCCATCTCTGCCACCCATGTAGCAGAGCGAAACCTGTAATTCGCAGGAGACAAAGAGCAGAAATAAAGATTCTGGTTCATAAGTTAATAAACAACCAATTGTGATGTTAAAGGCTAAATACATTTAGGCATGTGTGGTCACATTGCTTTATGTTTGTCAATCTCATTTTATATAACCTGGACCAACAAAGCCAACAAGAGGGGAAATACACAGATATAAGGTCAGTTCAAGGGTTCAACAAAGTGCTCAAAATGATAGAATCAGCAGATAAAATGCTTCACAGGTTGCTAAGATACCTTAATCTGGGAAAAGAATCAGAATTAAGTTTTTGTTAAGAGGTTTATCATTCCCTATCCTGATCCTTTGATAGAGATAGTCTATAGGAATCTTAGCTTTGCAATTATATGGTTGGAGTAATTGGGGAAAAGTTTAGAAAAAGGGTTTGAACAGGAAAGATAATAGCTTAAGAATTTGAGAAGTCACTTGGGGAGAGTTGGGTCATCTTGAAATTGCTTTAGGCAAGCTTAAGCTGTTTAGAAGATTTTCTCTTTGTAAAGGAATAAAAAACTAAGCAATATTATTCTTCTGTGTGGATTTGCTACTGATGACTAACATGGTTGAGTAAAGCAATCATAAAATCCATTTATTTAAGGAAAAAATTTAATAAATTTTGTTTTTATTTGTCCTTTGTGAAAAATTCTGTTTTTGCACATTTTACATACTGCTATTTACTTCAAGCCATTTAATTTACTTTTTCCTTGATAAAGAAAAAAGATGTTATTTCAATTCTTAATCATTCAAAGCAATGCCAATAGACACCATATTGTAGATTTTGAAAAAATAAATTGTAAATTTGTGTTTCTGTATAAACCTATTGAAAAAGTTATACAACAAAGAGTTCTCATATGCCCTTTTTTGATTCAAACATTTGTAACTGCCCGTACTTGCTAGTAAATGGCCCATATTTGCTTGTAAGTTATTCTTTTTCCCTCAATAGATGAGAGGGTGGGTGTGTGTTTCTTTGTGAACCATTGAGAGCAAGTTGCAGATATGCTGACTTTTTTTTTTTTTTTTTGGATGGAGTCACTCTCTATTGCCAGACTGGAGTACAGTGGCACATCTTGGCTCACTGCAGCCTCCGCCTCCCGGATTCAAGCAATTCTCCTGTCTCAGCCTCCTGAGTAGCTGGGACTACAGGCGTGCGCTGCCATGCCTGGCTAATTTTTTTGTATTTTCAGTAGGGATGGGGTTTCACCATATTGGCCAGGATGGTCTTGATCTCCTGACCTCGTGATCCGCCTGCCTCAGCCTCCCAAAGTGCTGAGATTACAGGCATGAGCCACCGTGCCCAGCTGGTGACATTTTATCTCTAATACTTCAATGTATATTTCCTAAGAACATGAGCATTCTCATGCATAATCACAGCACAGTTATAAAAATCAACACCTTTAACATATATACAATATTATTACTGAATTCATAGTCCATATTTAAAGTGTGCTTATTGTGCCAAAAATATACAATATACGATTAAGGTTTTACCAATCCAGAATTCATTCCAGGATGATACATTACCTTTTAACCTCCTTTTCCTCTTTTGGATCTCTTCTGATCTGGAACATTTCCCCAGACTTTATTTGTCATATATGGCTTTGACATTTTGGAAAGAGTCCAGGCCATGGTGTTTAATAATGGTAGAGAGATGTATATGAAATGTAAATGGCTGTGTATGGGCATATTCTGCCTTTATTCACTGAGAGGGTTTAGAAGTAATGCCACCTCCCTAGCTATGTGCACACCTAACCCATCCGGAGCTTGGTTTCTAAATACCTTTTCCCAGTAAAAGCAATCTGGGTTCTCTGGAGAAATGGCTGTTTACTGCACTGGAGCTTATATTCTGCCAGAAGCATGAAAAATAAAAAAAATATTAAATAATGCAAGCAATTATAGATTGTGAGAGGTGCTGTAATAAAATATAGATGATATATTAAAAGAAAGGCCAACTTTTGTTATGGTGGTTAGGGCAAGACTCTCTGAATAAGTTTCGTTTAAGCTGAGACTCAGAGAAGGAAAAAGGAGCAGCCTTGTGAAGAATGTAGAGAAGAGAATTAGGCATAAGGAACAGAAAGTTAAAAGACCCTGATGTCAAAAAAGTTTAGTTTGCTCACAGATAAGAGGAAAGCACTGTGGTTGGAGCCTAGTACTGGGTAATGTTGGTGGGGATGGCCAGGGAGAATGTGGGTGTGATATCACATCAGGTTGGAAGGACAGGCATGGGCTACTAAACCCAGCAATTTACGTTGTGTTCTGGGTGGAATGAGAAAGTCTTAGGAAGATTTAATGTGGGTAGTGACATGATGTGACTTATGTGTTTAAAAGATCATTCTGGCTGCTTTGCGAAAAATAAATTAGAAATGATTTGAGAATGGAAGCAGAGTGACCTGATAAAAGACAATTATGAAAGCTCAGGCAAGAAATAATGGTGGCAGTAGAGATAAAATAAAAGGGTGGTGGCAGTAGAGATAAAAATATGTGGATGAATTCAGATTACATTTTGGAGTTACAAACACCAGGATTAATGTTAGATTAAATGTGTGATGTGGCTGAGGAAAAAGGAAACTTGAAGGAAAATGTCCAGGTTTCTGTCTTGGCATCAAGCTTAGAGATGAAAATCAACAGCTCCATTTTGTTGATTGAGTGTGTTTGAAATGAATTTTTGATTGGAGTGTGTTGATAAGAGTGTGTTTGAGATGAGTTTTAGAAACCAAACGAAAATATTATATAAACAGGAAAAAGAACAACAATTTAAAGTTCCTTTGGGATGTTTCTTACTTTTTTATGAGATTAGGATTCAATACTTACATGAGAATATCTGCATCATTTCATCAAACATGAAAAGTTAAAGGAAATCTTAGTTATCTGCAGATTTTCTGGAAATTTAAATAGTACTATGTGTGCTTGGAAAGATAAAATATTGAGATTACCTACAATGATTTAACGGGAAAATTGTAAGAAAAATTAATTTTTTAAGATAGTTTGAAGGTAAAATTGAATAAAGGAGAATGTAAGTTAAACATCAGAAATAATTTTCTGGGCAAGAATAATTCAAATCATAGTGTCTTTTAAAGGCTTATGAAAGCTCTTTCAGCTGAGACATTAAAAATGAGAATTTAGAAAGCCTAGTTTAAAAGGAAGAAAAATATATTGCAAAGGAGATGAAATAAATGTTCCAATGTTTTTAAAAGTATTATTACAGTTTGTGAAACCAAATCCAGTGAGTTAAATGTTCCACCTTTTTCCACAGTGCTCTTTGTATAATGTATTACAATTAGTGAAGGTGAAGTTAAATGGGCCAGTGTAATATTTTAGATGCCATTTCTGGAAGTTTCTTTAATACTGAGTAGAAATTTTTTTAAGGAACTTATCTTAGGCAAAATGAGGGTGTGCCAAAGAGAGACAGGATAAAATTGGACTATCAATTTCAAGAAAAAAAAAAAGGAATATTTGCCTCTACTTGAGTGAAGGGAAAATAGATTTTGGAAGAGTATAGCATAACATTTAGCTGAAAAAGATATTGCAATTGTTGTGAATAAATGAATTTGATCTCAATTGAAAATAATTTTTATTCCAAAACAACTCTAATAAACACAGTGTATGTAAATAAGATTTATTTTTAAAAATGGACACATTATTTCCATTTTTAAGGTTAGACCTTGAAATTACATGTATTAATCTATTTTTCATTAAGAATTCTACTTTTATAGAAAAGTTATTTGGGGCAAATTATATTCTTGATCCTGAGGATTGGCAGTCTTTTTATTGTACTTAGGCATTTAAAATTTTTTTAGCAAAAATAATTTTAATATACCTTTTCTGTGAAAGCAGTGATTTCAATTAAAAATAAGTGTGTCATTATTTATGTATTGATTCTCCAATTTGTCTCCACAAGGATTTGAAACAGAGTATAACATTATGAATCTGGAAGCAAGGCATCTCTGTCATTATACAACCTTACACCTCAGTAAAAGGGGAGATGTGAGAGCTGTTTAAATGCCATGAAGAGAAGCATGAGAAAAATCAATGCTGAAATGAGTAATTGAATGATGTTTGCAGGGGCTGAGTAGGTCATCATTAGGCATGACACGATTATGACGACATTTCTAGAGTTATTCGACCCAATGTACATGATATCTAGTAAGACTAGAAATTACATTCACTGCTTTGATTTACATAATGCTTTAAATAATTAGAACGTAGTCATCAGGCTAATATGTTGCAGAGGAAGATGGAATAATCAGACAGTAAGATAATTCAGTCACAGTGGTGACCTTGGCAATGCTCGCATTTTGTTACTTTCTTGAGAACCTGAGAAAACACTTCCTCACTGAAAGTAAGACTACAGACCTTATAAGATAGAACTAAAACAAAAATTCGATACAGCCAATAATGATATTGGTGAGACCTTCTGTGGCATCTGCTTATGATAGATGTTTCTACATGGAGAGTGAAATAAGTAACCTTATTTAGTATATGATAATTGGTGCAGCATCCCAGATGAGCATCGTTTTATTTATTAAACTGTATGCCCTGTAACCAAGGCATGGACTTCCATTTGGGGCTCTCCATTGTGCTGGAATCTCCCTGAGAGCACATTTTTGCTTTTTCTTCCTTTCTTAGTGATGTTGTTACATCCAGAAAAGGAAAGTCAGAGCAATGCTGGAGAACACTACTGTTAGGTCCTATTTTAGTCATATTATGTAGCTCTGTATGTTTGAACCACATCTTCTTAGAAATGGATTCTATTTTAAAATAAAAAGAAAAGAAAAATTATAAAGGTTATATTGAATATTTCTAGTAATGCAAAACTCATATTCTCCTTTGAGACAAACTAGTCCCTTGATGAATAGCAATAGTGACTGGGGGGGGGGGGGAAACTGTCCTGTATGGTAGCGAAATATACCTCTCTACAACCCTTGCTTGTTGTTCTAATTGCTTTCTTAAGGCACTACAGGGAATGTGCTTAGTCTTTTTTCTAGAAATAATTTTTCATATATTTGAAGAGAGTTATTACATTCTCAGGCTTTTCATTCACTTTTTTAGACAAAACAGTTTCACCTTTTTTAACTAACAGAATATTGATTCCAGAACTCCCACTTACGCTAGTGGTCTCTCCCTACATACTCTGTGCTCTAAATGTATGCTGACACGGACTGAAAATGATGCACCAACTGTTTTTCCCCAGGATATCATCTTCTTTTCTCTAGAAACTCTGTTCCTATTAGTATTACATTAACAACAACAAAAATAAAGTGAGCAATTGGACTCCCTCATTTTATTGTTAATTTACTGAGTTTGCTGCTAACAAAAATCCTCTAATTCCTTTTACCTGATGTTCTTGTGTACTAATTTTCTACAATCTTTCAAGGTTCATTTTTCAAACTTATATTCTTGCCTTTACATTTAATCCAGAAAATAATTGTAATTTTTTAATGCTAATTCGGTCTTCTAAGGGTGTTCTCACACACTCTCTCCCACTCTGGCTCTTGCTCTTTATCTCTATCTCTGTCTCCATCTCTCTCAGTCTGGGGCCATCTTTAAATCTGCTTCTGTTGCACGGGCCAGGGAGAAGGTTGGAGCTCTGCAACCTGCCCCTAGAGACACTCCCAGGAGGATTTGGATACACCAGGGTGTTCCAACTTAATATTGTCAGACAGACAGCCAGCATCTTCTTTTCTGCAGGACTATAAGTAAATGCATTATCAAGTAACTGCTAATACTGAGTTACATTTTCTTTATACAGAGCAATTAGTTTGCCGTGAGTTGGAAAATATATTTATCTATCTAGGACTATGTACTGAATTGCTTAATTGTTTGAAAACTAGTGCAATATATTTCAGAACCTACATTTTTAGGATCAGGCTCATCTAAGGTAGCTAATTCATCCTGTCCCCAAACTCTACACCTAAAGTCATCTTAGAAAGGCCTAAAATAAATTACTTTGGAGATGTACTTGTATCAATAAAAATGGAGATGATATCCTAAAGCATTAGTACTGCATATCTTCTAGATTCTGTTTAAGAAGAATCACAACATGGATGTAAAAAGCTGTAGAAAGTATGAGAAAAATTGTTGCCATCTGATAAAAATGTCTTTCCAGGTAAAGTAACTTAAAAACCTTTTCCACATTTGGAGGAAATGCTGCCTAAATCAGAATAAATCAACTTCTCTTTGAAATTGACTTGATTTAGAAATGTTATTGTGATAATAAATTATAGTTTTCTCCCAGCATGTAAGACCTTATAATGGAAATCTGGAAGCCACAATTCTGTCTTGTGTTCAATATTATTTTCTACTGGGCACTGGCCAAAAATTCATTACAGCTTAAACATAGTTAATTTATTTCTACCTACCTCAGGGTATGTTACAGTAATTAATGGGGGCAGAAAGATTAACTAAAGCAGAAAGATATTATAAAAATTATATATTTTATTTTGATTATATGTTTGAACCATATTTATGTATTTTATTACTCATGTTTCTAAATTATCTATATTTTATAGAATTTTAGAATGCTATTTTATATTCTGAAATGGAATTCCTGCTGAAAACACTAAGTAAATTCAACATTAAGACAAGTAAAATAAATAATATACCATCTAAAACATTTTATCATTTGTTATTTGAGCGATTGTAGTAAAATCACCAGAGAGGAATATGTAGTTGCAACCATCCACTGTATTTTCAAGATGCTCAGCAACCACGAAATGAATTTCACATCAAGACCATAATGAGAAAAAAGATTCCAGAATAATTTCCTACTTCTTGAATTGAATGTGAATGAATAGAGAAGGCAGATCATTTCTAAAAACAACATCTCATCCAGTGAACTGAATCCTTACAATCTGTGTATTAGGAATCAACATTTGAAAAATTAGGCAATCATGTTGACATGTTCAGGCGATTTTTATTTTGAATATAGTCTATTTCTTCCAGACAACAACAGCCACCACAACTAACTTTTCCATTTTTTAAAATAAGTTGAGTAATAATAGCAACACTCCCAAGTGAACAATCAAGACCTAAGAGTTTTGTTATGAACCAACTACCAGAGGAAATGGTAAGATTTGTGTTATGTTTTTTCCATCTTCCAGCAGGTCATTTATAATTATGGCTATTAGCTCTGTGACCATCCACCAATAACTTCTCTTCTGATAACCCTTTGATTCTTTAAATAAAGGATTTTACTTCTTATGTTATTCAAAATATGAGTGTTGAACTTAGCACCTTGTGTTCTGGTTAATTATAAATATCGTCATCTTCCTGATAGATTAGAATCAAGTTGTCTATGTTCTAACTAAGGACATGTCATTTCACCTTTTTAAGCCCCACTTTCTTATTCACAATGTGTGGATAACAATCTTTTCAAATAAACAACACTGAATCCAAAGATTTTGTTAACAAAACTTTTAAAAGGATTAAATAAATATATAACAAGAGAAATAAAGAGGTTCTTCTTTAACACACTCCTATGTTTTATTTGAAATATAAATACAAAAATAAGCTAGCCTCACATTCAAGCTAAATAATCCACTTGGTGTTCAGCTTAAAAATATGATTTCCTGAGTAGGTTTCATAGAGTTTGTTGCCCATTAGCTTAATGCCATTTCTGTCCGCTTCATGTCTCATTGAAGCCAGCAACTATTTTTAGGCCTTGATGGTCTACAGGGCTAGTGCTCAGAAGCAGCACAGGTCTGAAGAGGAGACAACAGCCCTTTACTTGGTAAGAACCACACTGTAATTGAAGATGAGGTTTGAAGGGAAGGAGGAAGTTTGCTGGAGCTGTTTTTGCTTGAAGAGTTGTTTTTGCACACAATGCCACACACACTCCGGCGACAATTTTGGAATGACACCTCATGCGAATGCTGCTTTTACCATTTTCTTAGTTTTACATCAGAGACAAATAGCCTCTTAAACACTGTAGCTTAAAGATACTTTTGACTTCCCTATATATCTGGGTTTTATCTGTTGTGCAGAGCGGTAGCATCTTTGCTGACTGGCAAGCTTTTGTTCAGTGTTGCAGCTTGGATTTTACATCTAGCAAAAAGAAAAACCTGCGATTTTTATAAATCATTTTATTTTTAAAAAAAGCAGAAAACAAACATCCTTCCTTCAGAATTCTCCTTTTCAAAATAAAGCCTGCAAGCCAATGGTAGCAATGCCTTCACTTTTAAGGCACCTTGTACAGGATATGTCTGCTTGAAGAATCTGTCATCTCAGCTTAAGGACCTTGTGTTTTGTGGCCAACCAAAGAACATTGTGTACCCTGAGCCTTGTTAGGAAACACATTAGGTACTACTTAATTTATTTTAAACCTAATTTTAAGCAGGGAAATCAGGTTAGATTTAGCACTTTACTATAAATTATACTTTCTGCGTACATAGATGTAATTAATTTGGGGTGGGGGAATTTGAACTAAAATACATATTCCAAAAAGTTTGCAAATTCCGCTTTTGATCATTTAAAAGAGAAATACAGGGTTGCATTAAGCCTTTAATCAGAAAGACAAAAACTAAGAAAAAAATATTAACATCTTCTATGGATCAAAATAAATTTTTCACGTATTAAAAAGTCTCCCTTCCCAATTATCTTACTGAACTGACTGGTAAGATTTCTTCCTTTGTTCTGAAATATGTCAGAATCTTAGAGAAACTAGATCAATAAGAATATATCTATAAATTTATGTGCACAACAAAAAACATAAAGAAATATATAACACTATATATGTGTGTAAATATATATACACATACATATATATGTTCTACGTGGGCTAAATGCAACATAAGATATTCTTCTGGTAAAATTGTTATTCTAAACCATGTCAGCGTTTTAAAAATTTTATTTTACTTTTCATTTTGAAACAGTGTAAACCTTTACATAAACGTTGTAAGAATGGTACCTGACTCTCTTTATCTTCAGTGTACTCCCTGATTTGCTCAGCCCCATGCAGGTTACCAACACAGTCGCAGTACTAGCCATATCCTGGGCTCCTCCCCATCAGTGCATTGACTGCACTGACCGAATCCTTGACCCAGACCAACGGGAAGTAGAAAGGACCATACTACCTTTTAAAACATCATTTGAATTATATTGAGGAACGCCAGGCGTTTCCAGATGTGCTCTAGCTGAGTCTTCTGCTTCAAGACAAGATTGTGCAATCTCCATTTCAGACATTTCCCCTTTCCTTGTAAAGTTCTAAGAAAAAAAGTCCACATCAGAATTTCATACAAACTATCAGCTCTATGTTACTTTTCAAATGAAGCACCGTGAAGTTTGGCAAATTCTATTTCTAGTTTTCTCTCACAATCAGCAACTATAGCAAACACTGAGTGGAGGAGGGAAACATGAGGGAAAATATAGGAAAATCAATTTTATCTACTGCAATTAGAGAAAATAAACCCTATGGAATATTCTGCTTTATTGAATTGGATCTGAATCATCAAATGAAATACATTTTATCTATTATATCTGGCTTATTTATAGAATGTGGTTTATTACATTATACAGTAACTGGAAGGTATTGTGTGAGTCATTTAGCTACTCACCAAGGTTCATTTAGTAAAAGACCACCTCTGTTGCTCTATGTGGTATGATAGAGACTTAAAAAAGAAAAATAAATTGTATAGCTATTATCAGTATTAGTCATAATGCCCTTTTGTTGTGCTAGGAGAAGATATTTTATAGAAAAACAAAAGAAGTCAGTGACCTAAGAGCTAAATAATTTGCCTAATGTCTCAGCAAGGCTGAGCAACAGAAGATGAAGGTCTCTGGGATCCTCTTCTGGTGCACAAACCAGTGGAATGCATTGTTCTCATAAATGCATATAACTGATAAGAGGCTCCCTACCCCACCCCCCCACCCTAGAACACAGAAAGACACCAGTTAAATGCCTTTCTGGGTGAAAAAGGTCTCTAGGGTACAGGCTATTTTCTTATCCTCCTATGATAAAGGGAACATTTGGATGAATTAAGACACCTTAGCATTCAGAGAAAACTGCCAAAAATAAGGGAAAAGAGTTACCCGGCTTAACATTTGTTCTTGAATAGGGAGGGATGAAATAGAGTGTTTAGTTACTCAGAAACTGTATCCCAAATGCAAGGAGTGATGTTTGTCCCCAAATAAAGTCATGTGATAAACACATGTGCTTGTTAAACAGCCCACTCCAAACCACGCACTGAAGTGAAAAGAGGGTTGAAGATATGTTTTATTTGATGAACCATACACAAATCTTAGTATATGTTCACAACCTCATTAAATATATAGAAACCCTCTGAAACAAACCAAACATGGTCACAAACTTCCTGAGCCTATTTTGGGAAATAGAACTACTGGGCAAGTTAAGCTTCAGGCCACAGACCAACCACAAAAGCCACAAGTATGGCTGAATGGGTAAATTTGGAAACCCATAGTGCTGAGCCTGGGATATTCCTTGGGAGGCTGAAGGCTGAGAAGCAAACAGTTACTCAGGGAATTACTGTATTTGACCATATATGGCATATCTGAAAGTGGAAGCTACAAAATTGTCACGGATTTTTTTTTCTATAGCCTAATCTCACCTGTGGCTAAAGATAACTAATATAAAATTCTGCTGGCTAGGTGCAAAAATCAGATTTTAGCTCTATAGATATAGATATAGATATAGATATAGATATTTATAGATATAGATAGATTATATTGATGCAGGTATAGAAAGATAAAGATATAGCTGGATGTGGTGGCTCACACCAGTAATCCTAGCAACTCAGTAGGCTGAGGAAGGAGGATCGCTTGAGCCTAGAAGTTCAAGACAAGACTGGGAAACATAGTGTGATCCTCCATCTCAAAAAAATCTAATAAATAAATAAATTAGCTGGGTGTGGTGGCATGCACCGGTAGTCCCCGCTACTTGAGAGGCCAAGGTGGGAGGATCACTTGAGCCCAGGAGTTTGAGGCTGCAGTGAGCCATGATTGCACCACTGCACTCTAGTCTGGGTGACAGAGTGAGACCTTGTTTCTAAAAAAAAATTGGGATTAAAAAATATAGAATGCACATATATACATATATAATATACATATTTCTAAATAGTATATAAATTCTAGAACTGTACCAATAACGCCCCAGCATTTTTAAATGTTTCAAAGTAGATTTTCTTTAACTAGTGTTGAGTATCTCTGTGGGTATAAGGATGTATTCTTGAGGATTCAAGGAGTCTCAGTTTTTTCAATGTTAGGTTTAGGTTTTCATTGCTGTGATAACCTTTAAAAACTTAATACAGAATATTCTGGATCGTCTGGAGGTTCCCAAACTGCCATTTGATTTGTGCTTACAAATTGATGCCACATGGTATTTCTGAAGGGAAAAAAAGAAATGGCTTCAATATATAAACCATGTATTCACCCCCAAATGAAGGCCAAATGCTGTCATGATTTACTGTACAAAAGAAATTTTCACAGCAGTTCCCAAAGGGCAAATTGGGGTGAACTGAATCATCACATAATGCAGGGTAATACAGACCTAGCAGTCCCTGCCACAGGGAAGTCAGTAAAGGCAGCTCTTTGTGCCAGAGTCCTGGCTTCCACTCCTGTAACATACTTGGAACATTCACTAAGGGTAGAGGGAATCCAGAAATGACCACCAGCATCAGGCATCTTGTAGGACATACTTTCCAGCAGGCTCTAGGAAAGCACATTTTCATGTAATGGGGGTATATAAAGAACCTCACCTTTAAGCACAGTACAAAATTGTAAAATAGCAAATTTGGGTAGAAATAGCTAAAATGAAAGAAATATCTTTGACAGAGGCTTTGTAATGCAAATTAGATCTCTATTTAAAAAGTCAATGTGCAGCAATTATAAATCGGAAGACTGAGAACTTTCTGAAAGTGTGTATTCCTTTCTTCCTATTCCACTCAATAAGCAAAGTTTGACCACCAGTTGTGCCAAACAGTGAAGCATGGTCCCTACCCTTAGGGTACTTATATTTTAGGAAAAGAGACACAAATAAAGAGATAATTTTAGTATAATTTGGGTGCAGTGGGAGACAGAGAAGAACACTTTTGTAACCTGATACAAAAGTAGGACCAAACAATCACGGAGCAAAGGAGGCCCCCGTGGAAGCACATTAAAATGAGGACTAGTGGTGGAGTCACGGAATTCAAGTGATGGGAGAAGATATCAGACCTAAATCTGCAGTAGAGACAGTCTCTTAGTGCGAAGGGATTGGTCCTTTTGGTTAAACACCAACACACACTATGTGGGTATGTCATCGTAGGTCACTGCATATTCTTGGTACATTGTACTTAATTCAGCTTGAGCTGCATTCTTTTCAACTCTCATCACATTGTTCTTAGAAAGGCACAAAGTACATCAATAACTTTTTTTTTTTTTAATAGTGACAAATAATTCTAGCATCCTGCAGTGCTTCTAGTTATCTCAAAAGACGTTGCAAAATCCTAAATACAATTTTCATTAATTTCAAGATTCAAGAAAAAAAAGGAAAGATATTTGTATAGTAAAATTATTTTTAATCCAAGGTACACCTTATTTCTTTAAAAGGGATGGAAAGTGCCCTACAGAGTCAGCTCAAGAATCAGAACAACTCAGAATGGAATTGTGCTAAACCTGTGAGAGCTATGTGGCTTGGCTAGTTATTGGCATAGCCCAGACTACTAGACATATTTCTTAGAAGCCCCACTTAAGGTTTCGTTTTCATGTAAGTGTAACTTATAAGTAACAAGAGCTAAAGCATCTTCTTCCTCTGCTGCTTTGAGATCGATGTCACAAATCATCCCGAAAGCTGGGTCCAATGGGTCCATAAAGCCCGTTGTAGTTGCATGCTTACAGCCTTCAGCAGTGAGCCTACAGATCAGGAAAGCAAGCGGCAGCATGAACCGGAAATGTTACAAGCTTCAAAGTAAATTCTAAGTAATGGGATCATGAGCTGGAAGTACTCTAAGAATCTGAAGTTCAATAGCTGGGAGTCTGACATCAGGTTCAATATATTGAAAACTGTGACTTGTTAGTAATAGTAACTTTTCTTTCCAGCCCCACCCACATTCAAAGGATGCTATTGTAATTTAGACATAGAGACTCTTACAAATCCAGAGAAGAAGATATATGTGCGACATATAAAGTTCAGTTTTAATTGCAGTTCATGTTGGTGTTGGGCAGGAATTCCGCCTTCTGGAATGCTATTCAAACCAAACCCCAGACCCTTGGAGAGTGTTCTGCTATATTTATTGTTCTGCAATATCGCCTGGTTTTCCCAGTGTTCTTTGTGCTTAGGAAATATTTTGTGCATGTCCCTTTTTTGCAGCACAGCTGCTGATTTCAGTGAAAATGAATGGTGGAGTATTTTTTCATGTATATAGTTGTTCTTTTCTTTTTGCATTCTTTAAGAATAAAATCTTATAACTTCATCCCCCCAGGTAGTGATAGAAGCCAGGCAGAAATTATTTAAAGGAAAAAATGAGATTAATATTTCAGTTTGAATGTCAAAGGCAGAGGGAACTTGGGCAGTATAAAAGGGTCATGAATTCACAGGCAATATCATCAGTAGTGTTTTATCTTCATATAGAGCTAAAAAAAAGATTTTGAATTCATTTTTTAGCCTGAAATAATACTTCAAATGTAACTCACTATAAAACAAACTGTTTAAAACAAAATTAAATATTCCATCAGGTTTTTTACTTTCTTTGTATTTCATTCATCTCACCTCTTTCTTGAAATCTCATTTCATAAGCATGTTTTATTAATGATCTATTAATAAGCATTCACTTAAAACATGACTGATTAAAAAGTAGACCTGATTTTAAGTAAGTGTCCTGAAAGTGTTTCATTTATTGAATTCATTGAGGTTTAAGTTCTCATTTGTATAGCTAGAGGGTAAATTACAGATACTCATGCTTGTTTTATCATTATAATGAAAGCAGTACTGATATTTGCAACACTAATTAAAATTCTACTCTGATACATATAAATGCAGTCGCTTCCCCAAATAGATTATTTTCAGATCTTTATATAAAATTTACTACATATGTATGTGATAATGAAAGTACCTTTTTTTTTTTTTTTTTTTTTTTTTTTTTGAGACGGAGTCTCGCTCTGTCACCCAGGCTGGAGTGCAGTGGCCGGATTTCAGCTCACTGCTAGCTCCGCCTCCCGGGTTCACGCCATTCTCCTGCCTCAGCCTCCGGAGTAGCTGGGACTACAGGCGCCCGCCACCTCGCCCGGCTAGTTTTTTTTGTATTTTTTTAGTAGAGACGGGGTTTCACCGTGTTAGCCAGGATGGTCTCGATCTCCTGACCTTGTGATCCGCCCGTCTCGGCCTCCCAAAGTGCTGGGATTACAGGCTTGAGCCACCGCGCCCGGCCGAAAGTACCTATCTTTAGTGTAACATAATCAAGGTTAAGAGAAAGTAAAAATTAGGTTCAGACTTTTTAATACTGCAGGGTACATTTTTAGTACCCTACAGAGAGAATTAGTCACACGACTCCCATTAACTTTAATAGAACCTGTATGGGCAAATTGTATGCTTAAATTCAGAGGAAGTTAACATCTGTAGAGTTTACTAGTTCCATTTTTTTTCTTTGTACTTTTAGTTTGGGTTACTTTTACTTTCTCATGATCCAGAAGGAAGACAAGTCAATACAAGTGATCAACATAAATGTTTACCAAGCTTTATAAGCCCCGGTTTTCTACACGTCTGCCATGAAGTTAGAAATCTGCAAACAAAGCTTATAGCATTTGTGATTCCATTAGCAAGCAAATTCAACTGTATGGCATGGTTTTTAAATATGAAAATTATAATTATCCTTTAAATATAATAAATATTATAATGTTTTTTATTCTCTAGTGTGTACTCGTATTTCACATTTGCATTTGCAATTACAATAGCAAAATCAGAAACTTTACAAATATTTTCAAAATAACGTATGTTGAAATAAAATCATTGTATTACCATATTAGGTGCTTATATTTGAAATAAAGTGTGTTTGGAATTGTATATATTGGTCTTATTAGAATATTATATGTCACGTTTAGGCACTATTGAGAAAGACAAGAATAGGCAATTAAAAATTAAAACATCCTCACAAGAGATAAAGGAAGCTAAATGTTCTTTACAACTATCAATGATATCTTTCTATAACTGTGAATTCGATCATCTGACAATGTAATGAAATTATGATCAGTTAACAAATCTAGTCAAAAGTGCTTAGAATTTATATTTACCACACAGGGAAAAAAATTGAGAGATAAGTGAAGATACTTCTAATGTCAACTCATTCAAGATGTTCATAGCACTATTAATTTGGAAACAACTAAGAATCTCTCTAGTCTCTCTTCCTCCCTTCATATAGACCTATTTGTATTTCGAGTTGTCTGGAAATTCACCATTTTAAAAAGTTAACCTTTTTAAAAAAAAAAAGAACTCGGAATGTAAACTTAAGAGAATTTTTTATTGTATCTTATTTGGGCATCTAAACAATCAAAACAGAACTTATAAGACAAAAAAAAAAACATGGTTTAATTGGGAATAAAAAGAAGACATGAATGATGACACCAAAATTAACGACATAAGTTAATTTCATCTTAGACAGACGTTTCAGAAAACATACAAATCTACTCCTCATTCATTTGTTGAGCAATTTTTATTAAGCACCCACAATGTCCTTATACAACTTTAGGAAATGGGTTAGGTGATAGACAAAGCATACAAACGCCCTGTAATCTTGGATCTGACATTCTAATGGGTCAAAAAAAAAAAAAAAAAAAAAGAAGGAAATGAGAGGAGGAAAGACAATTTAAGATTGTGATACATACTAAAAAGGAATTGTTCAATTTTCACCAACTGAGAATGCGGCTATTTGATTTTATTTCTCTCCTCAACTTCTTCAATAGCCCCCTTTTACTCCTTGAAGTTAAAAGTAAATATAAGTGTTATCAGTAGATCTATATTTCATCCATCTCATTGTGCCATTTCCCTTAAAAGGCATCCACATATTCATGAAACACATCAATATTTGCCATGTTTCATAACATCCATGTTATGTGTTTGTCAACATTCAAAAATGCTCACTTTCATTGAAGTTTTTTAGTTCTTGCTGTTGTGGCTGAATGTGTTCCATCCAAAATTCAGGTGTTGTAACTTAACTGCCAATGTAACAGTATTAAGGGGTAGGACCTTCAGAGGATGGTTAAGTCATGATTAAGTCATTAAGTCAGTGCCTTTTTAAATGGTCTTGCGAGTTCTTCCCGTTTGTCCTTTTACCTTCTGCCATGTGAGGACAATGTTTTTCCCTTTCAGAGGACACACACAGCATTCAAGATTTCATCTAGGAAGTAGAGTCTGGACCCTCACCAGACAATGAACGTGCCAGTGTATTGATCTTGAACTTCCCAGCCTCTAGAACTCTGAGAAATAAAATTTTGTATTTCATAAGTTACCTATTCTGTGGTATTTTGTTATTGCAGCCCAAATGGACTGAGACAACTTTTGCAGTTTTCAGTATTTTGGGTTTGTCCCCATGTCACCAAAGAAGTTCAATGACTGAAAACCCAAGACTGTGAAAAAAAAAGTCTTCAGAAGAGGTTAGTGAATGAGGATTTTTCTCCAAAGCAAAATGATTGTCACTGCATGGTTATTTCTCATTTTGTGTGATTTTTCTATGTGGAGAACAAAAAAAGAGTTTGAAAGATAAGTTGGGTGTGAATTTGGCTGCTTGTAATTCTATGAAATTACATTGACTGTCTCGTCTTCTATGTCAGACACTAAAACTATTTCCTCTGACTAGCAAGAGAGATGCCAGTGCTTTTGTCTGTTATTTTTTCTTAATGCATAATTTATGTATGGCCCGTTTATTAATAACAATGAAGTGTTGTACCTGGAAATCTGCTCTCAAAAGAACAGAATATACAGAGTCAAACTGAACATTTTCGTAAGACAGATATGATGTTTTCATTAAAAAAATAAAACTTGCCCTAGTTAATTCTTCCTAAAATGTTGGAAAAAATCCAGCAGAAATTATTCAATTATTAAAATAACCATATTTATCACATTAAACAAGAATTTTAACTCTTCCCTGGTTTCTGATAAATCTCAAGGGAAATTAAACATAAGGGCATATTCTAGAAGAGGAAATATTTCAGTAAAGCACCATTTTTGTTATTTCCTTCAATGCAGAGAAACTTTACTATTCACTTTATATATATTTCCCTTGCCTAACACAATGATGCACCATATTGTAATGATAATAAAATCTATACTAGCTAACAATTATGAGGTAATTAATATTCATGAGGCAATGTGCTGAACATTTTGTACATATTATGTCATTTAATCTTTGCAAAAATCTAACAGTTTTGTTACTATTATTGTGTCATGTTACCAATAAAAAGAGATTAAATATTTTGCCAAAGGTCTCTTGGTAAGAGAAAGAGCTAGTATTTAAGTTTAAGTATCTGACGCTAGAACCCTACTAGTTTCTACCGCCTTGTTTAGAGAAGATACTCAAAAACACATTTACATTAAATCAAAATCTTGCTAGATTTAGCTATCTTGAGATAAGCCATTAGAAGATGTAAACATTGGCTGGCTGCAGTGGCTCATGCCTGTAATCCCAGCACTTTGGGAGGCCGAGGCGGGCGCATCACGAGGTCAGGAGATCGAGACCATCCTGGCTAACACAGTGAAACCCCGTCTCCACTACACATACAAAAACAAAATTAACCGGGTGTGGTGGCATGGCCTGCACCCCAGCTAGTGGGGAGCCTGAGGCGGGAGAATGGCCTGAACTCGAGAGGCAGAGCTTGCAGTGAGCCAAGATCATACCACTGCACTCTAGCCTGGGCGACAGAGAGACTCCGTCTCAAAAAAAATAAAATAAAATAAAATAAAATAAAATAAAATAAAATAAAATAAGAAGAATAAGAAAAAGAAGATGTAAACTTCTGGATACGTGTCTGGTGTAAAAAGTAAAATATCAATAGATTAAATAATTCTATCTATTCCAAATGTTCTAAACCTAATTACACCCAATTGTTTTCATTTATGTAATTATTTGGGAGTGATTTGCTTATACCTGCATTATTACCTGTATTAGCTTTATATAGTGCATTAGTCCATTTTCACACTGCTATAAACACATATATAGCATAGCTGGAGAGGCCTCAGGAAACTTAAAATCATGGCAGAAAGCAAGGGGGAAGCAAGGCACCTTCTTCACAAGGTGGAAGGAAGGAGAATGAACTCAGGAGGAACTACCAAACACTTATAAAACCATCAGATCTCATGAGAACTCACTCACTATCATGAGAACATCATGGGGGAAACCATTCCCATGATCCAGTTACCTCCACCCTGTCTCTCGCTTGACATGTGGGAATTATGGGGATTTTAGGGACTACAATTAAAGATGAGATTTTGGGTGGGGACACAACCAAACCATATCATGTAGTATGGCAGGGAGACATTTAAGGTCTCTCCATTACCCCTACCTCCTAGTATCAATGCCTTTGTGTGACTTATTTCCTTTGAATGTGGATAAGACTTGTAACTTATGCTTTTACCTAAAATAATGTAGCAAAGGTGGTGTGGTGGGATGCACATTATTACTTGTATGCAATCATATATATATGTTACATAAGATTATAGCTTCCATTTAACTGTAGTCTCTCTCTCTCTCTCTCTCTCTCTCTCTTTCCCTCTCTCTCCCCAGACACACACACACACACACACACACACACACAACACACACACACTTACTTTACTTTCTGGCTTTTATGAAGCGAGCAGCAATGTTAGAAGGCATATGTAGCAAGGAATTAAGGGCAGCGTCTAGGAGCTGAGAAAGGCTTCCAGTCAACAGCCTGCAAGGATCTCCAGTTGACAACCAGCAAGAAAATGAGGTCCTCCATCCTGCAACCACAAGGAAATGAATCATGGTAGTAACCTAAGTGGATTTGGACGTGAGTCCTTCCACAGTCAGCCCTTCAGATAAAAACCCAGTCCTGAACAAGACTTTGACTGCAGTCTTTCACAGAATTCAGCTAATCCGTGTTCAGACTCTTAACTTAAAGAAACTGTTAGATAACAAATGTCTATTGTTTTAAGCCACTACATTTATGATTACTTGCTATACAATAGGAAAATAATACATGTACTCAGCCTTATTATAGCAGGAATCTAACACTGATTTTAATTATTGTCAAATAATTTAGCTGATTAATTTAAGTTGGTTTAGCTGGTTAAGATTTAGTTAGTTTTTGTGTACTCAGAGGACCTGAATGAATATATATTGATGAAGGAATGATAATATATCATTAGTATAAAATCAACAAGGAAGAGGTAAAACCTGATTATGGTTTAATTGTATTATCATTTTTTTTTTATTTTTTTTTTTTTGCCTGACAATTGCATTTTTTCTTTTATTTGTGTGTAATAAAGAGTGAGCATTGTAAGCAAAAATAGCTTTGGTTAGAATTTCAACATTAGAAAAGAAGAAGAAATTACTTAGCCTCTAGAAATTTACTAATGTGACTTTCTACATCTGTGGTGTGTACGTTGCTATTATAGCTCTTTCTATAACTTTAGGGTCAATGCTATGAGAAGTCATCAGTGAAGCTTTTGTACAGTCATTTCCATGTTTAAGATCATTAAAAGAACTGCTTTTGACTTCATTCTCCATTTCAAGAACTCTAAATCACACTTGAATGGACACTTACTTTATTCCTATGTTATTCAGGCATTCTAAGAGGCCTACTAAATGACCTTCAAAAGGAAACTAACTGTAGAAAGCAGATATATGGATTTGAGTGTTCAATGAAAATGCTGGCCTATTTTTAAAATGTGATTACTCATAAAATTAAGATACAATGGAATTATTTCTATGGTTAATATTTGTCATTGACTGTAATATTACTAAGATTATAGGCAGATGAAGTGAAATACAATAGTCTTTAAAACAATCTTGATTTTAAAAAGTCATGTCTTAATTTTGTACCCTTCAGCAAATTGCCATATTGTTTCCTTTCTAGACATCAAACATTTCTCGAGTCATGGCCAATAAAGCAGATCATATAAGCAGATCATATAAGCAGATTTGCTTATATGAAGAAAATATAAAATCATCCAGTTTGCTTCACTTTATAGATGAAGATATTGAAGTACAAAAAGAGGCTAAACCAAGGACAAAAAAAGTGGATAATGGCAGAATAGCACTAGAAATCTCTTCTGAGTTTAACTAATGAACATAGGCCTCTAATTTTTTTGTGCATTTACCACAACTTAGTAACTGAGTCACAGAGGTAGGATATATCACTTATTTGTTCTGTCTTGTCTTAGACTATAAGAACCTAGCTTTGAGAAACATTCACTTCTCCATATAATGTTATACTTTCTGATGTAGCATGGATACCAAGTAAAGATTAATAAAAGAAAATTTGAAGCAGTGATTTTTGAAAAGAATCTGAAGAAATTATGATTTTGAAGGAGTAGGAATATACGGTGTCAATATATCAAGTAATTTTTGAAAGGAGATAGGGTATTTATTCATTAATGAATAGCTAGCATAACTCAAAAGTGCTGAATCTAAAGCATTAATTTCTGTAGTTTTGAAAGGATCTAGTTACTACTCATTGTTCTACCCACATATAATGGAAGCCACTATATTTTTTTAGACCAAAATTTGAAAAAAAAAGTAAAATTTAAAAAGCAAAATTTAATCCTAGATCATACATAACACACGAAAGAGTTCAAAGTTTATTTCTGGGTATTATTAATTATGTACCAGTTTAGGATTTTACAATCTCTGTAAATGTTATGTGTGCAATATTAGTTGAAAAGTTTAATAAAATCGTGGCAACTTTAATTAATTTCAGAAAATTCAAAATAGTCAAATGTCATCAAACTTCAACTTTTTTTTATATTTAAAACTAAAAATCATTGAATTTTAATTTTTTCTCACCCCAGAATGCAATATTTTATTTTTCTTACCTATTTAGAAAGAAAAAGAGTAAAAGTAGATAGAAAAAAATGAATATTATTCTTTTTTAATGTAACTTTTGGAATACAAAAATACCTTGGAAAAACTGAAGATAGCATTTTACTATTATACTCAGTAGTCTAAAAGAAGACCTCATGAGATAACATGGTTCAGAGGTGCACAACAGAGTAATAGTTAAAATAAAAAAGTTTTTAAATTAGGTAACTTATTGGTTTTCACCAACTTTATTGGTTGGAGTGTGTGAACTTTGGAACTCTTTATAGAACTGCATGGTTTTCATATTCGTTATGCTTGCATATATGTGTATAGATAATTGCTATGCCTTGCACCAAGGATATGAACTGTGTAAAATTACTGTAGGAAGTTGTAAATGATGTATGAAATGAGAAATCTTTGCCCACTGGCAGTACATGGATAGAACTGAGATAGTGACGTGCAATCGCTTCTCTGTCATTTTTCATAGTATTCATCTTATAAAAGGCAGAACATATCAATAAACCTGAAGTGTCAAACATGCATACTAAACAATATATTTCATTGCTCCTTTTTAAAATCCTACTTTTTTCTTAAAAACCAGTTTACAAAAACCTTTGTGCTCAAGGTAAATATGAAAACTTCTACATTAATGATTTCGATTACCCATTCAAAAATCTTAAATGCAAAAAATTCTAAATAGCACCATACGTATGTGCCTTTACAGTTAAATTCAGTATTGAAAGTTTCCAGATTTGCCATCCAAGGTACACCTTTTTGTCAGGACATAATAGAAGCTTTATCTATAATGATTAACATATAACTATTTAAAAACATCTGAGAGTAGAAGTGATTATTTTCATTTTGTCTCTTGATGTCTGAAAGACTTCAGATTTCACCCACTGTTTACTGGCACAAGCAACAGAATCAACATTGACCTTCTAAATTGTTATTAATCTAAAATTATTGTGGCTGACTTCTCACTCTCGCTGACCAATCCTCAAATCAGTTGCTTAATCAAACAATTGAGGTAATTAAACTTTTGCATATTCAATGCCGTCTTGTCACAAAGTTCCCAGTACCAGGAAAACAAACTTGAGAACAATAATTAAATGACAATACAAATGGTCTTCCAGATTCTGGATTGGCTTGTAAGAAGTTTGGAAGCCACCACTACATCCTAACAACCACCCAAAAGCTGAACAAACTGAAAAATCAACACTTCTGAGAGCCATATGACATGTGAGATCACAGGGCAAACCTCTGCCTCCAAAATTGGAGAGAACAACAGGCAAATACAGAGAATTAAAACTTAGGGAAGAAGAAACCCACATGCTGAAACCTCCACAGGAACCAGTGCTGGGGCAGGAAAATCTGATCTGTAGTTGATGAATTGCTGGAGATTCAGTGAAAACAAGCTTGAGAGGGAAAAACTCCAGGGAGATCCAGTCAATGGGTGAGAGAGATTTATTTATTATAGCAGTGCTATAAATACATTATAGTAATATAATAATATATCATATTACTATAATTTATATATTAGATATAATGTATATATAACAATATAAGTAATATAATAAATGCATCATAGCATTCATTCTATTATATATAATGTATATGTAACAATGTAAATAATATAATAAATGCTTTATAGCATTTATTATAGCAACACTATAATAAATGATTCTGGGAAAAGCAGATAACTAAATGCAGAAGAATGAGACCCCTATCTCTCACTATACACATAAATCAAATCAAAGTGAGTTGAAGACTTAATGTAAGACCTCAAACTATAAAACTACTAGAAGAACACATTGAGGAAATGCTTCAGGACATTGGTCTGAGGAAAGATTTATTGTGTAAGACCTCAGAAGCACAGTCAAGCAAAGTGAAAATGGACAATTGGGATTATATCAAGCTAAAAAGCTTCTGGAAGGCAAAGAAAACAATCAACAAAATGTAGAGATAACCCACAGAATGGGAAAAAATATTTGCAAACTTCCTATAGGAAAATAAATTAATGGCCAGAATATAGAAGGAGCTCAAATAACTGAATAGCAAAAGAAAAAATAAAACAACAAATAGATTTAAAATTGGCAAAAGATCTGAACAGATATTTCTCAAAAGAAGACATAAAAATGTCTAACAGGCATATGAAAAATGTTCAGCATCACTAATTATCATAGAAATGCAATCAAAACCACAATGAGATATCTCACTCCAGTTAAAATGACTTGTATCAAAAAGAGAGGTTATAAGAGATGCTGGAAATGACATGGAGAAAGGAGGACCCTCAAACACTGTGGTGGGAATGCAAATTAGTAGAATCACTATGGAGAACAGGATGGAGATTCCTCAAAAAGCTAAAAGTACAACTACCATGTGAGCCAGCAATTCCACTACTGAGTATAGGCGAAAGGAAAACAATATATCAAATAGATATCTGTACTTCTATGTCTGTTGTAGCACTATTTACAATCGTCAAAATATGAAATTAACCTAAGTGCTCATCAACGAATGAATGAAGTATGGTATTATGTACACCATTTTACTCAACCATTAAAAATAATAACATTCTGCCATTTGCAGCAACATTGATAGAACTGAAGTTGACTATGTTAAGTGAAATAAGCCAAGAACAGAAAGAAAAATGTTGCATGTTCTCAGACATATGTGGAAACTAAAAGATGAAACATGTTTCATAAAGAGTAGAACAGTGATTACCAGAGACCAGAAAGGGGAATAAGGTAAGGGGAAAAATAATTAAATGTACTTATTACCACCACCGAACCTCACACTTACAAATGGTAAAGATGGTAAATGATATATGTATATTTTATATTTAAAATGAAGTATAATTTAAAAACACAAATCTAGAACACTATACTCAATGAAGTTATCTTTTAAAAGTGAAGGAAAAATAAAAACTTTTTCAGACAAACAACATTGAAGACATTTGTTGCCAGTAGACCTGCCTTGCAAGAAATTTTAAAGGTACTTTAAACCAGTACTTTGGGAGGCTAATGGGGGCAGTTCACGAGGTCAGGAGGTCAAGATCATCCTGGCCTACCTGGTGAAACCTCATCTCTACTAAAATACAAAAAAAA
Organism: Macaca mulatta; assembly: GCF_049350105.2. NCBI lineage: Eukaryota > Metazoa > Chordata > Mammalia > Primates > Cercopithecidae > Macaca > Macaca mulatta. Next base: position 87,182,335 of record NC_133413.1, read on the forward strand.
TTAGCTGGGAGTGATGGCATATGCCTATACTCCCAGCTACTTGGGAGGCTGAGGCAGGAGAATCACTTGAATCCGGAAGGCAGAGATTGCAATGAGTCGAGATCACACCAGTGCACTCCAGCCTGGATGACAGAGTGAGACTCTGTCTAAAAAAAAAAAAAAAAAAAAAAAAAGGGGGCCTTTAGAAAGATAGAAAATATTTTGATTTCAGGTCTTATACTTAAGTCTGATCCATCCTGAGTTGATTTTAGTATAAGGTGAGAGATGAGAATCCAGTTTCATTCTTCTACATGTGACTTGCAAATTATCCCAGCACCATTGTCCTTTGCCCACTTTATGTTTATGTTTTTGTTCACTTTGTCAAAGATTAGTTGGCTGTAAGTATTTGGCTTTATTTCTGGGTTCTCTATTCTGTTCCATTGGTATATGTGCCTATGTTTATACCAGTACCATGCTGTTTCAGTAACTATAGCCTTGTAGTATAGTTTGAAGTTAGGTAATGTGATGCCTCCAGATTTGTTCTTTTTGCTTAGTCTTGTTTTGGCTCTGTGGGCTGTTTTTGGGTTCTATATGAATTTTTGGATTGTTTTCTCCCAGTTGTGTGAAGAATGATGATGTTATTTTGATGGAAATTGCATTGTATCTATAGATTGCTTTTGGCAGTTTGGTTATTTTTACAATATTGATTCTACCTATCTATGAACATGGGATGTTTTTCCATTTGTTTGTGTTGTCTATGGTTTCTTTCAGAAGTGTTTTGTAGTTTTCCTTGCAGAGATCTTTCACCTCCTTGGATAGATATATTCCTAAGTATTTTATTTTGTTTGTAACTGTTGTAGAAAGGGATTGAGTTCTTGATTTGGTTCTCAGCTTGGTCGTTGTTGGTGTATAGCAGTTATCTGTGAACATTAATTTTGTGTCTTGAAACTTTACTAAATTCATTTATCAGACCTAGGAGCTTTTTGGATGAGTCCTTAGGGTTTTTTAGGTATATGATTATATCATCATTGAAGAGTGACAGTTTGACTTCTTCTTTATTGATTTGGAAAGATTTATTTCTCTTGTCTGATTGTTCTGGCTAGGATGTCCAGCACTATGTTGAATAGAAGCAGTGAAAGTTAGTATCCTTGTCTTGTTCCACTTCTCAGGGGGAATGCTTTCAGCTTTTTCCCATTCACTGTAATGTTGGCTGTGGTTTTATCATAGATGGCTTTTAAAAGCTGGTTCTTAGAAAAACCATACCTATATGTATGTTCATTCTATGCCAATTTTGCTGAGGGTTTTTATCATAAAGTGATGCTGGATTTTGTCAAATGCTTTTTCTGTGTCTATTGAGACAATCACATGATTTTTGTTTTTAATTCTGTTTATCTGAGATATCACATTTATTGACTTGTGTATGGTAAGCCATCCCTGCATTCCTGGTATGAACCCCATTTGATCACTATGCATTGTCTTTTTTATATGCTGTTGGATTAAGTTCACAAGAATTTTTTGAAGATTTTTGAATCTATGTTCATCAAGCACACTGGTCTGTGGTTTTCTTTTTCTGTTATGTCATGTCCTGATTTTGGAATTAGGGTGATACTGGCTTCATAGAATGATTTAGAGAGAATTCCTATTTTCTCTATCTTTTGGAATAGTTTCACTAAGATTGATACAAATTTCCTTTGAATGTCTGATAGAATTCAACTGTGAATCCATCTGGTCCTAAACTTATTTTGTTGACAACTTTTTTATTACTGTTTCAATCTTGATACTTGTTATTGATCCATTAAGAGTTTCTATTTCTTCCTGATTTAATCTAAGAGGATTGTATATTTCCAGGAATTTATATTGCACATCTCTGTATTTTCTAGTTTCTGCACATAAAGGTGTTCATAGTAGCCTTGAATGACTTTGTGTGTGTGTGGTATCCGTTGTAATATCTCCTGTTTGATTTCTAATTGATCCCATCTAATTATTGGAGTCTAACTGATCCAAATCTAATTATTCAGATCTTCTTTCTTCTTTACTTGGCTAATCTCACTAATGGTCTATTAATTTTATTTATCTTTTCAAAGAATCAGCTTTTTGTTTCATTTATGTTTTTATTATTATTTTGTTGGTGTTGTTATTGTTGTTTGGTTTTGCTTCAATTTCATTTCATTCTACTCTGATCTTTGTTATTTCTCTTCCTCTGCTGGGTTTGGATTTGGTTTGTTCTTGTTTCTCTAGTTCCTTGAGGTATGATCTTAGATGGTCTATTTGTACTTCTTCAGACTTTTTGATGTAGGCATTTAATGTTATGAGCTTTCCTCTTAAAAGTGCTTTTGCTGTATCCCAGAGGTTTTGGTAAATTTTGTCACTATTATCATTCAATTCAAAGAAATTTTAATTTCCATCTTGATTTCATTGTTGATCCAAATATCACTCAAGAGTAGATTATTTAATTTCTATGTATTTGCATAGTCTTGATAGTTCCTTTTGGAGTTAAGTTCTAGTTTTGTTCCACTGTTTTCTGAAAGAACACATGATATAACTTTGATTTTCTGAAATTCATTGAGACTTGTTTTTGTGACTTATTGTATGATCTATCTTGGAGAATGTTCCATGTGCTGATGAAAATGATGTATATTCTGCAGTTGTTGGGTAGAATGTTCTGTAAATATATATTAAATCCATTTGTTCTAGGGTACAGTTTAAGCTCATTGTTTCTTTGTTGACTTTCTGTCTTGATGACCTAATGCTGTCAGTGGTGTATGAAAGTCCCCCACTGTTATTATGGTGCTGTATGTCTCATTTCTGTGGTCTAGTAGTAACCGTTTTATAAATTTGGGAGCTCTAACCATAAATATTCTAGAGAATAACATCCATAAAAACTCTTGTAGACATTGGCTTAGACAAAGAGTTTATGATCAAGAACCAAAAGCATATGAAACAAAAGCAAAAGTAAATAGAGTGGCCTAATTAAACTAAAAAGCTTCTGCACAGCAAAAGAAACAATCAACAGAGTAAACAGACAATCCACTAAGTGGAAGAAAATCTTCTCAAACTATATGATATGGTTTGGCTTTGTGTCCCCTCCCAAATCTCACCTTGAATTGTAATAATCCATACATGTCAAGCACAGGACCAAGTGGAGATAATTAAATCATGGGGGTGATTTCCCCCATACTGTTCTCATGATAGTGACTTCTCACAAGATCTGATGGTTTTGCAAGGAGCTCCCACCTTCACTCTGCTCTCACTATCTCTCCTGCTGCCCTGTGAAGAGGTGCCTTCTGCCATGATTATAAGTTGCCTGAGGCCTCCCCAGTCATGTGGAACTGTGAGTCAATTAAACCTTTTTTTAAAATAAATTACCCAGTCTCTGGTATCTCTTCATAGCAGTGTGAGAGCAGACTAATACACTATGTATCTGACAAGAACTAATATCCAGAATCTATAAAAAAAACTCAAACAAATCAGTAAGAAAAAAGAAAAACAACTAATTCCACCAAAAGGTGGGCAAAGGACACGAATAGACAATTCTCAAAAGAAGATATTCAAATGGCCAACAGACATATGAAAAAAAATGCTCAATATCACTTATTATCAGGGAAGGGCAAATTAAAACCACAACAAGATAACACCTTACTCCTGCAAGTATCACCATAATTTTAAAAACAAAAAAGTAATGGATGTTGGCATGAATGTGGTGAAAAGGGAACATTTATTTATACTGCTAGTGGTAATATTAACTAGTATAATCACCATGGAAAACAGTATGGAGAGTTCTTAAAGAACTAAAAGTAGAACTACCATTTTTTTTTTTTTTTAGACGGAGTCTCGCTCTGTCGCCCAGGTTGGAGTGCAGTGGCCGGATCTCAGCTCACTGCAAGCTCCGCCTCCCGGGTTTACGCCATTCTCCTGCCTCAGCCTCCTGAGTAGCTGGGACTACAGGCGCCCGCCACCTCGCCCGGATAGTTTTTTGTATTTTTTTAGTAGAGACGGGGTTTCACTGGGTTAGCCAGGATGGTCTCGATCTCCTGACCTCGTGATCCTCCCGTCTGGGCCTCCCAAAGTGCTGGGATTACAGGCTTGAGCCACCGCGCCCGGCCACAATTACCATTTGATTCAGCAGTATCACTTCTGGTATCTATCCAGAAGAAAAGGAGTCATTATATGAAAAAGAAACTGCATATGCATGTTTATAGCAGCACAATTGGCAATTGCAAAAATATAAAACCAGCCTAAATGTCCATCTGTCAGCAGTGAATAAAGAAAATGTGGTGTGCATGTGTGTGTGTTTGTGTGTGTGTGAAGGGTGTGTGTGTATATATACACATGATGGAATACTACTCAGCCATAAAAATGAATGAAATAATGTCATTTGCAGTAACCTGGACGGAGTTGAAGACCATTATTCTAAGTGAAGTAACTCAGGAATAGAAAACCAAATATTGTATGCTCTCACTTAGAGGTGGAAGCTAAGCTATGAGGGCACAAAGATATAAAAATGATATAATGAACTTTGCGGCCTCCAGAGAAAGCGTGGGAAGGGAGTGAGGGATAAAATGATACACATTGGGTACCTTGTACACTGCTTGGGTGACGAGTACACCAAAATCTCAGAAATCACTCTTGAAAAACTTATCCATGTGACCAAAAACCATGTGTTCCCTAAAAACTATTGAAATAAATAAAAACAGTGGAGCATACTTTTAAGAAATGTTCAGAGTAGATTTTAAATAGTCTCACCACAAAGAAATGATAAATATGTAAGGAGATGTGTGTGTGTGTGTGAGCATGTGTGTGTGGTTAATAGGCTGATTTGCTCACTTTACAACATATATACATATCAAGGCATCACGTTGTACTCCATAAGTATATACAATTATTATTTGTCAATTAAAAGAAAAAGAAATTCTCTGTCACCAATGCATAGAACAGTACTGATAACCAAGTCAAAAATTGATTCAGAAGAATTTGATACTTCATTTGAAGGAGTACAAGATACAATTTATTTCCCTTATGTATATGTACTTAACATAAAGTATTTAAAAGAGTGATCTGTGATACAATCTGTGTCTGAATATGTCTAAATACCAATGCGTATCAAATAAAAATTATGTTTAAACAAAGAAAGAAATAATATATGTCAGAAACTTGAATCAATATAAAAAGAGCATTGGAGAAAGAATAGTGAAGGTAAAGTAAAAACTTGGATATTTCTTATTTCTAATTAATCTAATAGATAAATCTTGCTCAAATTAAAGAAGGCAACAATACATTTGATTACGTATGCGTGTGTGTGTGTGTGTGTGTGTTTATATACAAGTGAAGTGAATGGCTGCAGTAATACAAGGGACAAGAAGAAGAAGTTAGAATTATAAGATATTTGCATTACCCATGAAGCTGCATAGTGTTCTTTTAAAGTGCATTTTGATAGTTATAAACATATATTAGAATAAGGGCAACCTCTTTAAAAAGTAAAACATAAAGAAGTGTAACTGATATACTAAGAAAGGGATAAAAATGAAATCACATTAAATGCTTAATTAAAACCACACACACAAAAAAGAAAAACAGTGGAAGACAAAAATAGGAACAAAGGACAAAGTTAAAAAATAGAAAAGAATAGCAAATATGATAAATATCAATCAAGTATATTAATAATCTCTTTAAATATCTATAATCTAAGTGCACAATTAAAAGACAGAGATGGCCAGGCATAGTGGCTCACCTCTGTAATCCCAGCACTTCAGGAGGCTGAGTCAGGTGGATTGCTTCAGTCTGGAAATTCAACACCAGCCTAGAAAACATGGAGAAAGCCTGTCTCGATTTTAAAACAAACCAGACATGATGGCAAACAAGTAAATCTGCCCCGATTTGCAGATGATGCAGGTGATTGTCTATGTAGAAAATCCAGAATAATTAACCAGAAAAAGAAACCATTCTGGAACTAATAAGCAATTATAGCAAGGTAGCAGGATACAAGGCACATATACAAAGTCAACCACTTTCCTACACACCAGCAGTGAATAAGTGGAATTTCCAAATAAAATCAAAATGCTATTTACCCTAGCACCCCCCAAAAGTTAAAAATTTGAGCATAAATCTAACAAAATATGTGCAACATTTATTTGAGGAAAACTACAGAACTCTAATAAAATCAAGAAAGTACTATAATATATGAATGGAAAGAGATTTTTGTGATCAAGTATAAGAAGACACCAAAATAGACAAATGGGACCTAATTAAACTAAAGAGCTTCTGCACAGCAAAAGAAACTACCATCAGACTGAACAGGAAACCTACAGAATGGGAGAAAATGTTTGCAAGCTACCCATCTGACAAAGGGCTAATATCCAGAATCTATAAGGAACTTAAATTTACAAGGAAAAAAACAACCCCATCAAAAAGTGGGCAAAGGATATGAACAGCCACTTCTCTAAAGAAGACATTTATGCAGCCAACAGACACATGAAAAATCGCTCATCATCACTGGTCATCAGAGAAATGTAAACCAAACCACAATGAGATATCATCTCACGCCACTTAGAATGGTGATCATTAAAAAGTCAGGAAACAACAGATGCTGGAGAGGATGGGGAGAAATAAGAATACTTTTACACTGTTGGTGGGAGTGTAAATTAGTTCAACCATTGTGGAAGACAGTGTGGCTATTCCTCAAGGATCTAGAACTAGAAACACCATTTGACCCAGCAATCCCATTACTGGATATATACCCAAAGGATGATAAATTACACTACTATAAAGACACATGCACATGTATGTTTATTGCAGCACTATTCACAATAGCAAAGACTTGGAACCAACCCAAATGTCCATCAATGATAGACTGGATTGAGAAAATGTGACACATATACACCATGGATTACTATGCAGCCATAAAAAAGGATGAGTTCATGTCCTTTGCAGGGACGTGGATGAAGCTGGAAACCATCATTCTCAGCAAACTGTCAAAGGACAGAAAACCAAACACTGCATGTTCTCACTCAGAGGTGGGAACTGAACAATGAGAACACTTGGACACAGGGCAGGGAACATCACACACCAGGGCCTGTCATGGGGGTGAGGAACTGGGGGAGGGATAGCATTAGGAGAAATACCTAACGTAAATGACAAGTTGATGGGTGCAGCAAACCAACATGACACATATATACCTATGTAACAAACCTGCACATTGTGCACATGTACCCTAGAACTTAAAGTAAAAAAAAAAAAGTATAAGAAGACACAATATTGTCACTATGCCAATTCTTTCAAACTGAATCTATAGAGTCAATGCAATTTTAATTAAAATCCTAGCAAGTTATTTTGAGGATATGAACAAACTAATTGTAAAGTTTATATGTAGAGATAAAACACCCTGATAAGCCAACACAATATTGAAGAGGAATAAAGTTGGGGGACTGATTTCAAGGCTTACTATCAAGCTACAACAATCAAGACAGTGTGGTATTGGGCCAGGTGTGCTGGCTCATGCCTGTAATCCCAGAACTTTTGGAGGCTTAGGTGGGAGAATTACTTGAGATCAGGAGTCTGAGACCAGCCGGGGCAATATAACAAGACCCCATCTCTACAAAAAATGAAAGCCAGACACAGTGGCATGATGGCATGTGCCTGCAAGTTCCAGCTACTTGGGAGGCTGAGGCAGGAGGATTGTTTGAACACAAGAGTTTGGGACTCCAAAAAGCTGTGGTCATGCCACTGCCCTTTATCCTGGGTGACCTCTTAAATTAAAAAAAGGTATAGTATTGGCAAAAGAATACACAAACAGATCAATGGAACAGAATAGAGAGCAGATGGAGACCCACATACATGTAGTCACCTAATGTTTGACAAAGGAGCAGAGACAATATAGAGGAAAAAAGATAGTCTTTTCTACAAATGGTGCTGGATCAACTACATATCTACACACCAAAAAAAAAAAAAAAAAAATGAACCTAGGCACATAACTTACACCTTTCACAAAAACTAACTCAAAATGAATTTTGTGTTTTATTTAAATGTAAAACACGAAAGTATAAAGCTTCTAGAAGATAACATAGGAAAAATCTCAGTCACTTTGGGTTTGTCAATAACTTTTTAGGTCCAGCATCAAATGCATGATCCAAGAAAGATGTAATTGATAAACTGAACTGTATTAAAATCATAAAAATTCTGCTCTCTAAAAGATACTGACAAAGGAATAAACAGATAACCCACAGAGTGGGAGAAAATACTTAAAAACCTATGTCTGATAAAGAATTGTTATCCAAAAATATACAAAGAACTTTCAAAATTCAACAATAAGAAAAATACAATTAAAAAATAGGCCAAAGATCTGAATGGACGCCTCAACAAAGAGAATATATACATGACAAATAAATACACAAAAGTATGTTTAACATCAAGTGCTATTATATAATTACAAATTAAGACAAAAAAGATAAAGCTGAGTAAGATGGCAGAATAAAAGCCTACACTGTTTGCCCCCACTGTTGGAACACCAAATTTTAACAACTATCTGCACGCAGAAAAGCATCATGACAAGAACCAAAAATCAAGTCAGCAATCACAGTACCAGGTTTTAATTTCATATCACCAGAAGAGGCATTGAGAAAGACTGGAGAGACAGTCTTGTATTGCTAACAAGAAGCCTGCAAAAACTACAGTGTTATTGGGCTTGAGGCCCAGGTCCCTTCAAATTCCTGGACAGTCCTCTGATATGATTTGGCTATGTGTTCCTACTCAAACTTCGTTTCAGATTAAATCCCCACGTGTTGGGAGAGGGAGGTAATTGAATCATGGGGGCAAACTTCCCCTTGCTGTTCTCATGATAGTGAGTGAGTTTTCCAAGATCTGGTTGGTTGTTTGAAACTGTGTAGCACTCCCCCTTTCACCCTCTCTCCCACTCCACCATGGTAAGACATAGACATAATTGTTTCTCCTTCACCTTCCACCACGATTTGTAAGTTTCCTGAGGCCTCCTAGCCATGCTTCCTGGTAAGCCTGTGGAATTGTGAGTAAATTGAACCTCTTTTCTTCATAAATTATCTAGTCTCAGGTAGTTCTTTAAAGCAGTGTGAAGACAAACTAATACACCCTCCCAAAGAAAAAAGATACAAACAAGCCCAGACTATGAAGACTACAATACCACCTAACTCTTCAATGCCCACACACAGACAACCATCTACAAGTATCAAGACCATCCAGGAAAACATACTTCAAAAAATGAACTAAATAAGGCAACAGGGACCAATCCTGGAAAAAGAGATATATGACTTTTCAGAAAATTTAAAATGCTGTTTTGAGTTTTCAAGACACAGAAAGTACAATAAGACATAAAGAGAAACAACAAAACATTAAAAAGTGGGGGAATTAAGTTAAACTGTAGAGTTTTTGTTAGTTCTTTTTTCACATATTTGTATGTTTCTACATGCAATCAGTGTTAAGTTGTCATCAGTTTAAAATAATAGGTTATAATATAGCTTTTGCAAGCTATCAGGGGAAACAGCCCCCAATATTTCAATGTAGGTTCTTTCTATTTTCCCTAAGTATTGGGAAATACTGAGAAATAAAGAGAAAAAGTACAAAGAAAGAAATTTTACAGCTGGGCTGCCAGGGGTGACATCACATATCGGCAGGTTCTCTGATGCCCACCTGAACCACAAACCAGCAAGTTTTTATTAGGGATTCTAAAAGGGGAGGGGGTGTATGAAGAGGGAGTGAGTCACGAAGATCACATGCTTCAAAGGGCAATAAAAGATTACAAGGCATTTAAGTCTCTAATCCATCTTGAATTAATTTTCGTATAAGGAGTAAGGAAAGGATCCAGTTTCAGTTTTCTACCTATGGCTAGCCAATTTTCCCAGCACCATTTATTAAATAGGGAATCCTTTCCCCATTTCTTGTTTTTCTTAGGTTTGTCAAAGATCAGATGGCTGTAGATGTGTGGTATTATTTCTGAGGACTCTGTTCTGTTCCATTCGTCTATATCTCTGTTTTGGTACCAGTACCATGCTGTTTTGGTTACTGTAGCCTTGTAGTATAGTTTGAAGTCAGGTAGCATGATGCCTCCGGCTTTGTTCTTTTGACTTAGGATTGTCTTGGCAATGTGGGCTCTTTTTTGGTTCCACATGAACTTTAAAGCAGTTTTTTCCAATTCTGTGAAGAAACTCATTGGTAGCTTGATGGGGATGGCATTGAATCTATAAATAACCTTGGGCAGTATGGCCATTTTAGAGACTTAAATGTTAGACCTAATACCATAAAAACCCTAGAGTAAAAATCTAGGTAGTACCATTCAGGACATAGGCATGGGCAAAGACTTCATGTCTAAAACATCAAAAGCAATGGCAGCAAAAGCCAAAATTGACAAATGGGATCTCATTAAACTAAAGAGCTTCTGCACAGCAAAAGAAACTACCATCAGAGTGAACAGGCAACCTACAGAATGGGAGAAAATTTTTGCAATCTACTCATCTGACAAAGGGCTAATATCCAGAACCTACAAAGAACTCAAACAAATTTATAAGAAAAAAACAAACGACCCCATCAAAAAGTGGGCAAAGGATATGAACAGACATTTCTCAAAAGAAGACATTAATACAGCCAACAGACACATGAAAAAATGCTCATCATCATTGGCCATCAGAGAAATGCAAATCAAAACCACAATGAGATACCATCTCACACCGGTTAGAATGGCGATCATTAAAAAGTCAGGAAACAACAGGTGCTGGAGAGGATGTGGAGAAATAGGAACACTTTTACACTGTTAGTGGGACTGTAAACTAGTTCAACCATTATGGAAAACAGTATGGCGATTCCTCAAGGATCTAGAACTAGATGTACCATATGACCCAGCCATCCCATTACTGGGTATATACCCAAAGGATTATACATCATGCTGCTATAAAGACACATGCACACGTATGTTCATTGCGGCACTATTCACAATAGCAAAGACTTGGAATCAACCCAAATGTCCATCAGTGACAGACTGGATTAAGAAAATGTGGCACATATACACCATGGAATACTATGCAGCCATAAAAAAGGATGAGTTTGTGTCCTTTGTAGGGACATGGATGCAGCTGGAAACCATCATTCTTAGCAAACTATCACAAGAACAGAAAACCAAACACCACATGTTCTCACTCATAGGTGGGAACTGAACAATGAGATCACTTGGACTCGGGAAGGGGAACATCACACACCGGGGCCTATCATGGGGAGGGGGGAGAAGGGAGGGATTGCATTGGGAGTTATACCTGATGTAAATGACGAGTTGATGGGTGCTGACGAGTTGATGGGTGCAGCACAGCAACATGGCAGAAGTATACATATGTAACAAACCTGCACATTGTGCACATGTACCCTAGAACTTAAAGTATAATAATAATAAAAAATAAAAAATAAAAAATAAAAAAATAAAAAAAAAGATTACAAGGCAAAGCAAATTTAGAATTACTGATGAAGGCCTACATCCTGCAGTGCACGCATTGTCTTTATCAACATCTTAACAGGAAACAGGGTTCAAGAGCAGACAACCAATCTGACTAGAATTTACCAGGCTGGAATTTTCCAATCCTAGTAAGCCTGAGGGTACTGTAGGAGACCATGGGGTATTTCAGTGCTTATCTCAACTGCATAAGACAGACACTCCCAGAGTGGCTGTCTATAGACCTACTCCCAGGAATGCATTCCTTCCCCAGGACTATCAGTTATTAATATTCCTTTCTGGAAAAAGAATTCAGTGATATTTCTCCTATGCACACGTCCAACTATGGGCTCTCTGCAAGAAGAAAAATATGACTGTATTCTGCCCGACCCCACAGACAGTCAGTCCTTGTGGTTATCTTTCCTCGTTCCCTGAAAATCTCTGTTATTCTATTCTTTTTCAGGGTGCACTGATTTCATATTGTTCAAACACACATGTTTCACAAACAATTTGTATGGTTAACACAATCATCACAGAATCCTTAGGTGACATATATCCTCAGCTTATGACGATGACAGGATTAAGAGATTAAAGTAAGGACAGGCATAAGAAATTATAAGAGTAATCATTGGGGAAGTGATAAATGTCCATGATATCTTCACAATTTATGTTCTTCTGCCTTGGCTCCAGCCGGTCCCTCCATTTGGTGTCCCTGACTTCCCACAACAACCTCATGGTAATCTCAAATCAAAGAACACACAAAAAATAAAAACAAGAAATTATAGCATATCACCAGACAAAATCTCCTTTACCAAACAGAAGACAGGGATAAAGGAAAGAAGAAAGAAAAGACTGCAAAACAATCAAAAGAAGAAATAACATAATGGCAGGGGTAATTTCCTACTTATCAATAATAATATTAAATGTAAATGGACTAAACTCTCCAATCAAAAAACACAGAGTGACTGAACGGATGAAGAAACAAGACCTGATGATTTGTTGCCTATAAGAAACATAAGTCACCTAAAAAGATCCATGTAGACTGAAAATAAAGGGATGGAAAAAGATATTTTATGCCAATGGAAACCAGAAAAGCATGGGATTAACTATTCTTATATCAGACAAAATTGATTTCAAGACGAAAACTGTAAGAAGAGACAAAGAAGGTAATTGTATAATGATAAAGGGGTCTGTTCAGCAAGAGGATATTATAATTTTAAATATATATGCACCCAACACTAAAACACTCAGATATATAAATATATATATTATTAGAGCTAAAGAGAGAGACAAACCCCAAGTTTAACTTCAGGGGTACATTTGCAGGCTTGTTACATAGGCAAACTCTGTCACCGGGATTTGTTGTAGAGACTAGTTCATCCCCAAGATATTAAGTCTGGTACCCATTTGTTATTGTTCTTGATTCCCTTCCTTCTCCCACCCTCCACCCTCTGATAGGTTCCAGTGTCTGTTATTCCCCCTGCTATCACCCATGTGTTCATGTATTCTCGTCATTTAGGTACCACTTATAAGTGAGAATGTGTGGTATTTGGTTTTCCGCTCTTTTGTTAGTTTGCTAAGAATGATAACTTCCAACTGCATCCATGTTCCTGCAAAAGACATGACCTTGTTCTGTTTCATGGCTGCATATCTATATACATATCACATTTTCTTTATCCAGTCGACCATTGATGGGCATTTAGGTTGATTCCATGTGTTTGCTATCATGAATAGTGCTGTGACGAACATACACATGCATGTGTCTTTATAACATAAAAATTTATATTCCTTTGGGTATATATCCAGTAATGGAATTGCTGGGTCAAATGATACAACTGTCTTTAGGTCTTCGAGGAATCGCCACACTATCTTCCACAATGGTTGAACAAATTTACACTCCAACCAACAGTGTAAAAGCATTCCCTTTTCTCTGCAATCTTGCCAGCACCTATTATTTTTTGACATTTTAGTAATGGCCATTCTGACTGGTGTGAGATGGTATCTCAATGAGGTTTTGATTTGCATTTCTCTAATGATCAGTGATATTGAGCTTTTTTTTTTTTTTTTAATATATGCTTGTTGGCTGCACATATGACTTGTTTTGAAAGGTGTCCATTCAAGTTCTTTGCCAACTTTTTAACAGGGTTGTTTGCTTTTTCTTATAAATTTGTTTAAGTTATAGCTGGAGATTTCAATACTGCACTTTCAGCGTTGGACAGATCTTTGACAAAGAAATATTAAATGTAATTTGCACTATAGAACAAATTGATCTAATAGGTATTTACAAAACATTTTATACAACATCTGTCAAACATCTCTTCTTCTCAGCATGTGGATCATTCTCAAAGACAGTCCATATATTAGGTCCTTAAAAAGTCTTAAAATATTCAAAAAAGTTGAAATAATATCAGGCATCATATCTCACCACAGTGGAGTAAAACTAGAAGTCAATAGCTAAAGGAATGTTAGAATGTTAGAATATATGTGAAAACATGAATATTAAATGGTATGCTCCTGAATGACTAGTGAGTCAATGAAGAAATTAAGAAGAAAATTTAAATAATTTTTTAAACATATAATAATTTTAACACAGCATCCAAAAACTTGTGGGATACAGCAAAAGCAGTACTGAGTAAAGTTCACAGCTGTAAGTGCCTATATCAAAAAAGAAGAAAACTTCAAATAAATAAATGAATGAAATAGCATCTTAAATAACTAGAAAAGCAAGAGGAAACTAAACTCAAAAGTAAGAGAAGAAAAGAGATACGAATCAGAGCAGAAATAAATGAATTTGAAATGATGAAAACAATACAAAAGATCTATGAAACAAAAAAAAAATTGTTTTTTTGAAAAGATAAACAAAATGGAAAACCCTTTAGTCAAAAAAGAGAGAAGACCCAAATAAGTGAAATCAGAAATTAAAAAAAACACATTATAATTGATAACAGAATTCAAAGGAACATTAGTGGCTACCATGAACAACTATATACCAATAAATTTGAAAATTTAGAAGAAATGGATATATTCCTAGACACATACAACCTACCAAGATTGAACCATGAAGAAATTCAAAACCTGAACAGTCCAATAACAAGTAACAAGACTGAGGCCCATAAGGAAAAGTTTCCCAGTTTGAAAAAAAAAAAAAAAAAAAAAAAAAGAGAAGTCTGGGAACTGATGAATTCACTGCTGAATTCTACCAAACATTTAAAGAAGAACAAATACTACCCCTATTCAAAGTGTTCTGAAAAATAAAGGAGGAATGAATGCTTTCAAACTCATTGTATGAAGCCAGTATTATCCTGATACCAAAACCAAAGACACATTCATAAAAGAGAAAACTACAGGCAAACATCTCTGATGATTATTGATGCAAAAATTATCGATAAAATACTAGCAAATCAAATTCAACAACAAATTAAAAAGATGAAGCTCATTCATTATAACCAAGTGCTATATATCCCTAAGATTCAAGAATGATTTATCACATGCTAATCAATCAATGCAATGCATCGTATCAATAGAATAAAGGACAAAAACCATATGATTAATCAATTGAAACTGTAAAAACATTTGATAATGTTCAACATCTCTTCGTGATTAAAAAAATACTCAAATATTTAGCTATAGAAGGAACATAAAAGCCATATTTAGCAGACTCATAACTAGTATCATACCGAATAGGGGAAAACGACAAGCCTTTCCTCTTAAATACTGAGCATGACAAAGATTCCCACTGTTATTCAACATAGCACTGGAAGTCACAGCCAGAGCAATCAGACAGAAGAAAGAAACAAAAAACATCCACTTTGGAAAGAAAGAAGTCACATTATGTTTGTTTGCAAATGATAGGATCTTATTTTTGGAAAAAACTAAACATTCGACCAAAAAAAAAAAAAAAAAAAAAAAACTATTAGAACTGATAAATTCAGGAAAGTTGCAAGACACAAAATCTACATACAAAAATAAGTGACTTTTCTATATGCCAACAGTGAGCAATTTGAAAAAGAAATTCCAAAAATAATCCTATTTACTCTAGCCACAAATAAAAGTAAATACCTAGAAATTAACCAAAGAAGTGATAGATCTCTATGATAAAAATCATATAACACAGATGAAAGAAATTGAAGGGGGTCACAAAAAATAGAGTGATATTTCATGTTCATGGATTGGAAGAATCAATGTCATTAAAATGTCCATACTACTCAAAGCAGTGTACAGATTCAAAGCAATCCCTATCAAAATTCCAATGACATTCTTGAAAGAAATTTTTAAAGATTCCTAAAATTTATATGGAACAACAAAAGACTCAGAATAGCTAAAGCCTGGGCAAAAAGAATAAAACTGGAGGACTCATATTGCCTGATTTTTAATTATACCACAGAGCAATTATTAACCAAAGCAGCATTGTACTGGCATAAAAACAGACATATAGACCAATGGAACATAATAGAGGTCCCAGAAACAAATCCACATACCTACAGTAAACTCATGGTTGATAATGGCACCAAGAACATACATTGGAGAAAAGGCAGTCTCTTCAATAAATGGTGCTGAGAAAACTGGATATCGAAATGCAGAAGAATGAAACTGGACCGCTATTTCTTGCCATATAGAAAAATCAAATCAAATCAAAGTGGGTTAAAGGCTTAAATATAAGACCTCAAACCATGAAAATGCAACAAGAAAAAATTGGACAAACTCTCCAGAACATGACTCTGAGCACAAATTTCTTGAGTAATATGCCACAAGCACAGACATCCAAAGCAAAAATGGACAAACAGAATCACATCAAATTAACAAGCATCTGAACAACAAAGGAAGCAATTAACAAAATGAAGAGGCAACCCACAGAATGGGAGAAAATATTTTCAAACTACCCATATGAGAAGGGATTAATAACCAGAATATATAGGAAACTCAAACAATTCTATATGGAAAAAAATCTAATAATCTGATCAAAAAATAGGCAAAATATTTGAATAGCTATTTCTCAAAAGAAGACATACAAATGGCAAACAAGCATACGAAAAAGTGCTTAACATCATGGATCATCAGAGAGAGGCAAAACAAAACTACAATGGATATCAGTTAAAGTGGTTTTTATCCAAGAGTCAGGCAGTAACAAATGCTGGTGGGGATGAAAAGAAAAGGAAAAAGCCTCGTACACTATTTATGAAAATGTAAATTAGTATAACTGCTACAGAGAACAGTTTGGAGGTTCCTCAAAAATGTATAAATAGAGCTACCACATGATCCAGCAATCTCACTTCTGAGTATGTACCAAAAAAAAAAAAAAAAAAAAGGAAATCAGTATATTAAAGAGATATCTATACCCCTATGTTGTCGTGACACTGTTCACAATAGCCAAGATTTGAAAGCAACCTAAGTATTCATAAACAAATGAATGGATAAAGAAAATGTGATACGTATACACAATGGATGATATGGTTTGGCTTTGATTTTGCAGCCTGGACACAGGATCCCATTGCCCTGTGCAACCTCCGAACACTGCTCCCTGTGTCCCTGCCACTCCAGTTCCAGCTATGCCTAAAAGGGCCCCAGATACATCTCACATTGCTGCTCCAGAGGTTGCAAGCTGCCAGCCTTGCAGCTTCCACATGGTGTAAGCCTGTGGGTATGCATAAGGCAAGAGATGAGGCTTGAGATCTTTTGCCTGGATTTCAAAGAATACATGGAAATGCCTGGATGTCCAGGCAGAAGTTTGCTTCAGGGGCAGAGCCCTCATGGAGAACCTCTCCTAGGGCAGTGTGGAAGTGAAATGTGGAGTTGGAGCCCCCACACAGAGTCTCCACTAGGGCACTGCCTAGTGGAGCTGTGAGAAGAAAGCCACCTCCTCCAAAACCCAGAATGGTAGATCCACCGAAAGCTTGCACTGTGCAATTGGATAAGCCACAGGCACTCAATGCCAGCCCATGAAAGTGGCTGCAGGAGCTCTACCCTGCAGAGCCACAAGGGTGGAGTTGCCCAAGGCCTTGGGAACCCAACCCTTGCATTAGTGAGGTCTGGGTGTGAAATGTGGAGTCAAAGGGGAGATTATTTTGGAGCTTCAAGATGTAATGACTGCTGCGTTGGGTTTCAGACTTGCATGGGGCCTGTAGCCCCTTTGTTTTGGCCAATTTCTCCATTGGAATGGGAGCAATTGCCCAATGCCTGTATCCTCTTGTATCTTGGATGTAACTAACTTTTGATTTTACAGGCTCATAGATGGAAGAGATTTGCCTTGTCTCAGATCAGACTTTGGACTTGGACTTTTGAGTTAGTGCTGGAATGAATTAAAACTCTGAGAGACTGTTGGGAAGGCATTACTGTGTCTTGAAATGTGAGACGGATATGAGATTTGGGAGTAGACAGGGCAGAATAATATGGTAGAGCTCTGTGTTCCCACCCAAATCTCATATTGAGTTGTAATCCTCAATTTTGGAGGAGCCTGGTGGAAGGCTATTCAATCATGGGAGTTGACTTCCTTCTTGCTGTTCTCCTGATAATGAGTCAGTTATCATGAGATCTGGTTGTTTAAAAGTGTGAGCACTTCCCCCTGTACACTCTTCCTCCTGCTCTGGCAGTGTAAGATGTGCTTCCTTCCTCTTCCTTACCTTCCACCATGATTGTAAATTTCCTGAGGCCTGTCTATACATGCTTCCTGTACAGACTGCAGAACTGTGCGTGAATTAAACCTCTTTTCTTCATAAATTACCCAGTCTCAGGAAGTTCTTTATAGCAACATGAGAATGGATTAATACAATGGAGTACTATTCAGTGATTCTTTCATTTGAGAGTTCTGTCATTTGCAGTAGCATAGATGGAACTGGAGGTCATTATGTTAAGTGAAATATGTAAGTCACAGAAAGACAAACACATGTTCTCACTTATTTGTGGGATCTAAAAATTAAAACAATTGAATTCATGGAGATAGAGAATACAAGAATGGTTACCAGAGTCTGGGAAAGGTAGTGCAGAAGTGTAGGCGAGGTGGGGATGGTTAATGGGTACAAAAAAAATAGCTAGAAAGAATGAATAAGACCTAATATCTGATAACACAACAGGGGGACTATAGTCAATTATAATTTAATAGTATATTTTAAAATAACTAAAAGAGCATAATTGGATTGTTTGTAACACAAAGAACAAATGCTTGAGGGGATGGACATCCAATTTTCCATGATGTGATTATTATGCATTGCATGCCTATATCAAAATATCTCATGTACACTATAAATATATACACTCATTATGTACCTGCAAAAATTAAAAATTTTTAAAAAGAAGATAGCCCTACATACCTATTTGAATGGTCAAAGTCCAGAATACAAGTAGCATGGATGTAGACTAAAAGGAACTATCATTCATTGTTGGCGGGCATCCAAAATGGTACAGTCACTTTGGAAGACAGTTTGTCTGGCAGTTTCTTACAAAACTAAACATACTCTTATTATAAGATCCAGCAATTTTACTTCCTGGTATTTACCTAAAATAGTTGAAAACTTATATTCACACAAAAACATACACACTAATGTTTACATCAGCTTGATTCATAATTTCCCAAACTTGGGAGCAACCACAATCCCCTTCCATATTTCAATGGATAAATAAACTGATGTTCATCCAAACAACAGAATATTATTCAGCACCAAATAGAAATGTACTAAAAGCCATGAAAATCAAGGAGAAAACTTAAATGTATATTACTGGTGAAAAAGCCCATCTGAATGGTTACATACTGTATGATTCCCACTACATCATGCCTCATTTAACAATAGAGATATGTTCTGAGAAGTGTGCCATTAGGTGATTTTATTGTTGTACAAACATCATAGAGTGTGCTTACACAAAGAGAGGTGGTACAGCCTACCACACACCTAGACTAGATGATATAGCCTATTGTTCCTAGGCTACAAATCTGCATAACATGTTTCTGTACTGAATACTGTAGGCAGTTTTGATACAATAGAAGTATTTGTGTGTCTAAACATATCTAAACATTTTTAAAGCACAATAAAAATATGGTATTATAATCTTATGGAACCACTGCCATATAAGTAGTCAATCGTTGACATTGTTATGTCAGGCACCAACTGTACTTTTAAAATTAAGTGTTCTCCACGTCTGTTTTTCTTTCTTTCTTTTTGAGACGGAGTCTCACTCTGTTGCTCAGGCTGGAGTACAGTGGCTCATTCTTGGCTCGCTGCAACCTCTGCCTTCCGGGTTCAAGTGATTCTCCAAGCCTCGGTCTCCCAAGTAGCTGAGACTACAGGTGCGTGACACCATATCTGGCTAATTTTTGTATTTTTAGTGGAGACCAGGTTTCACCATGTTGGCCAGGCAGGTCTCAAACTCCTGACATCAGGTTATCTGCCCTCCTTGGCCTGGCCTCCCATGTGCTGGGATTATAGGCATGAGCCACTGCATCCGGCCTTCTCCATGTCTTTTCTAGATTCATAGATCATTGGTCCTTTGGTTGGTTCCAAGTATTTTTCTGGTCTACACCTCCACTTTCCAGTCCATTTTCATAATCATTTTCCATATAACTCTCTGGAAATTACTTGATATCTAAATTTGACATGAGGTAGCTTGCATCTGGAGAGCTACATTTGTTAAAGGTGAAAATAAATAAAACATATAATGATAGATATAGTTTGCCTCACACTTTCTTTATATTGGGGAATTGTACTTTTATTACATGTAGTTATATGTCATTTCTACAAAGAACCTCCACATTTTTAGAATGCATCAAGTCATAAAAATCTGCATTTTTTTTGTAAATACAATCCCTTTTGGAAGAATATAATCAGAGATTTCATAACACTTTATTTTGTAATTTGCACTTTTATTTAGTCTTCATACTTAACGATTATCCAAATGTATTCTTAAACAACTTAATTTCACCAATTTTATTATGAGCTTGAAGCTAATCATTCTTATTTATTGAGAATATTGTTTACCTTGTTTTAGGAAAATGATTATATCTGTCATGAAGACATTATAAACATTTTTCCCATGCTTGATAATTATTAAGATCATGAAATTATGCACAAAAAATTGTGAAACTGTTCTTTATTAGGTGCTTGGCTGTTAGGAGAAAAAATACTTTTTTCAGCCCACGGAATGGTAGGTAACCTAAGTCTTTAGAAACAAGGGTATCCACATAGTCTTGCAGAATTGATGATTCATTTTTTTGTGTAAAATGGAATTGTAATTAGTTAATTGAATGGAACGCGTTTAAGTCAATACCTGATGCACAGTAAGCACTCAGTAAATGTTTAGTAATATTATTTTTCTTAGTTATGTAGAAAACCTTTTCTACTCTCCCATTTCCATCAAAATATTGTCCTTTTCTTGTCTTACAAACCAACTTAAATACCACAAATATCAGCGAAACTCCCTTTGGGTCAAAGTGATTATAATCTTTGATATAACTTTCCTTTAATTTCTCGTTGTCTTAGTTCTAGTTGTTTCTTGTATTTTCTTCCTCCTACTAGTCTCAGCTAAATGCTAAGCAAAGCAGGTTCTCCTACATATTTTTCTATGTATCCTCCATAGTAATGAGCACTAGATCTTGCATCGCACTAGGCTTTTGTGTATGCTTGTGAAATTACCCAGTTAGACTCCAATACTTATGTGATGAAATACACAGGCAGAAAACAGGTAAATTATATGGATTTTAAGCTCCCCTTTTAAACAGATACAAACAACTTAATTTGCAAAATACTCACTTTTTTGGTTAAGAGAAAAATCTCCATTTTTGAAACATCCTAGAAAGCTGAGCTCCCTCAAACTTATATTTTGTAGCATGGATATCTAACTCATTTGAATATTGCATCAAGACCATGCCAAACTGAATTTAGTTTCCAAATTTTAACTAGAAATTTGTCTGTACCTTGGAAGACTATACATATGTGGAACAGAGACTATGTGTTTCAGTCAAGAGCACAATAAGCAACTTTCTATTTTTAGTTATTTTAAAGCTTCAAAATTGAATAAGCCTTTACTAGTGTAAATGACAGAATGACTAGTATAATATAACATGATATATTCATTTTAAATTCTACACTTTATTTTTAGTGTAGTGATACACTTGCTCTTGCTCAAATGTCCCATGTTATTTTTCTGTTTTCATTTTCCATTTTTTCCCATTGCTTTTTAATTTATTCATTCTTTTAAATCCTTAACAAAATAGTATAATTTCCTAATTACCTCCTCCCATCTTATTTTTTTTCACTTTGCCATCAAACCTTCAGTCCTCAGTCCATGGCCTACTATTGTATCTTTAGAATGATTTAGGATTTAGATTCAACATTTTTGTATTCAACGAACATTTCTTGAGCATTCTGATGAACAGTCTCTTTGCCCCTCCTGATCCAATTTCTATCCTTTATCTACTCTCTCATTGCTCTAGAAGGCTGGCTTTTATCCTTTATCTACTCTCTCATTGCTCTAGAAGACTGGCTTTCATTGTCTAGAACTCTAGACCAACTGGGCTCTATTTCTTTTTTCTTAATGGATTTGTCTGGTAGTACTAGATGAAGTAAGAGTTTGCAGTTGTAGCTAACTCTACTTAAGCCGGAACTGCTGTATGGCAGTCCTTTCAAACAGGCAGAACTCTTTCTCTATATTCCAAAAACACTTCACTTCTCTTGCTCCTTCTGGCCTAACCATGGTAACAGTTCCTTCTTGTTAGTTTCACTTAACCTTGTGCATATCTTGTAAATAAATTCTTTAATAAATTTCCGTAATTGCCTCATTGAATGTGCCATCTATTTCCTACAAATCCAATATTTCACTGTGTACCTGAGTTCATAGTCTTTTCTATATACTGTTTTATAAAATCTTGTGAATAAATTGATAATATAACCCATATTTTATAAAGGAGCAGAGACACAGAAGGTTTTGTAGAGTTGTTTGGAGACTCAGCTAATATATAATACAGCCAAAAATTAAGTCAAGGTCTTCTATTCAAAGTCTAGTATTCCTTTTCTTGTGACTTTACCTTGGTATGATTATTTATTGAGAACCTAGGGAACATTGTTATGTATTGAAACTGTATCCAGATAAACTCACAGGTATAGAGGAACAACAGAAATGTATCTAAATAGGAATTATTTTGGCCAGAACTCTCTGACTGTGACATATTAGTAAGGGGTCACATTTTTCTATGTTAGTATCAACACTGAATTTAAGGACTGCCTCTAGTTTCCCTTAAGAGTCACTTTTATGGGATGTTGGAAGTACTAGAATTATTTTTGCTTATCCTTGAGAAACATGTTAAAGTCTAAATTGACGAATAAACAAATGGATAGATAGAAAGATCAGATGAGATAAGATAACAGACTGTTAATGCAGAGCTGAAGAATAAGGGCTAGAGACAAGAAAACATGTTAATGATATGACTGAGTAAAATTAACATGAGATGAGATAAGATAAGGTAACAGACTATTGATGCAGAGCTAAAGAATAAGGGCTAGAGACACTCAACCTAGATCCAGATGCTGACCATAAACAAAACACCACCTCACCCACTGACTCACTGAGTCAGTCTGTTGGCAGTAATCAAGTAGAATCTAATGAGGGGACTGTAGGTTCTGGAGTTAATTGAAGCTATGGGGATCATCTGGACAGTTGTCCATATACAGCAAAACTAAAGGTGCTAAAGGATATAGGGAGCAAGTGTGTTAGTAAAAATATTAGGTGGTAATTCAAAATAATATGTGCACTTCAGACTTTTTCTGGGGAGTAAATGAAATCATATGTGTAAAATATACAATCCAGAAGCTGGCACAAAGTATATGTGTGGTATAATGAATGATATAGAGAAAGCTACTGATAATCATGCCTCTGATGAAATGACCAAAAATATAAGGCAGTGGATAATAGAGATCTTAACTGAGATAAAAAAGAATGTTAAGAATCAAAGCAGGAACTGATACCATGGCTCAAAAATAAATGCTTGTGCTACAAATACTGGGGCATCATACAAAATTGCAACAGGTAAAAGATGTCTGCAAGAGCCCTTGCACAGACTACTTTCCCCAGACAATCTGATTCATTCTGAGATGATTCAAAGCCCCAAACATATTGCTCTGACTAGATCTATTTTTCCTACGATAGACTTGTAACCTAGAATTAACTGCTTCTTTCTAACCAACACCTTCTTTTTTTTCAAAATTGAAATTTCAGGTGCTAGAAAATCTGATGTCACAATTTGTCATCAGGTGAGGATGACTTTTAGGTTTAATGTCTTCTTCTCAACATGTTTGTTAATCTAAAAAGTAATCACTAATTGGTTAAAGATTTTAATTTTTTTTTTTGTAAATTTGTTTGAGTTCTTTGTAGGTTCTGGATATTAGCCCTTTGTCAGATGAGTAGATTGCAAAAATTTTCTCCCATTCTGTAGGTTACCTATTCACTCTGATGGTAGTTTCTTTTGCTCTGCAGAAGCTCTTTAGTTTAATTAGATCCCATTTGTCAATTTTGGCTTTTGTTGCCATTGCTTTTGGTGTTTTAGACATGAAGTCCTTGTCCATGCCTATGTCCTGAATGGTATTCCCTAGGTTTTCTTCTAGGGTTTTTATGGTATTAGGTCTAACATTTAAGTCTCTAATCCATCTTGAATTAATTTTCGTATAAGGAGCAAGGAAAGGATCCAGTTTCAGCTTTCTACTTATGGCTAGCCAATTTTTCCAGCACCATTTATTAAATAGGGAATCCTTTTCCCATTTCTTGTTTTTGTCAGGTTTGTCAAAGATCAGATGACTGTAGATGTGTGGCATTATTTCTGAGGACTCTGTTCTGTTCCATTGGTCTATATCTCTGTTTTGGTACCAGTACCATGCTGTTTTGGTTACTGTAGCCTTGTAGTATAGTTTGAAGTCAGGTAGCATGATGCCTCCGGCTTTGTTCTTTTGACTTAGGATTGTCTTGGCAATGTGGGCTCTTTTTTGGTTCCACATGAACTTTAAAGTAGTTTTTTCCAATTCTGTGAAGAAACTCATTGGTAGCTTGATGGGGATGGCATTGAATCTATAAATTACCTTGGAGAGTATGGCCATTTTCACGATACTGATTCTTCCTATCCTTGAGCATGGTATGTTCTTCCATTTGTTTGTGTCCTCTTTTATTTCACTGAGCAGTGGTTTGTAGTTCTCCTTGAAGAGGTCCTTTACATCCCTTGTAAGTTGGATTCCTAGGTATTTTATTCTCTTTGAAGCAATTGTGAATGGAAGTTCATTCATGATTTGGCTCTCTGTTTGTCTGTTACTGGTGTATAAGAAAAAAAACAAACAACCCCATCAAAAGGTGGGCAAAGGATATGAACAGACATTTCTCAAAAGAAGACATGCATACAGCCAACATACACATGAAAAAATGCTCGTTATCACTGGCCATCAGAGAAATGCAAATCAAAACCACAATGAGATACCATCTCACACCAGTTAGAATGGCAATCATTAAAAAGTCAGGAAACAACAGGTGCTGGAGAGGATGTGGAGAAATAGGAACACTTTTACACTGTTGGTGGGATTGTAAACTAGTTCAACCATTATGGAAAACAGTATGGCGATTCCTCAAGGATCTAGAACTAGAAGTACCATATGACCCAGCCATCCCATTACTAGGTATATACCCAAAGGATTATAAATCATGCTGCTATAAAGATACATGCACACGTATGTTCATTGCGGCACTATTCACAATAGCAAAGACTTGGAATCAACCCAAATGTCCATCAGTGACAGACTGGATTAAGAAAATGTGGCACATATACACCATGGAATACTATGCAGCCATAAAAAAGGATGAGTTTGTGTCCTTTGTAGGGACATGGATGCAGCTGGAAACCATCATTCTCAGCAAACTATCACAAGAACAGAAAAGCAAACACTGCATGTTCTCACTCATAGGTGGGAACTGAACAATGAGATCATATGTAACAAAGTATACATATGTAACAAACTTGCGCATTATGCACATGTATCCTAGAACTTAAAGTATACAAAAAAAAAAAAAAAAGAAACTTGGAACTTAAAAAAAAAAAAGATTTTAATATTTTGAAGAATTGTTCCCGTGAATTGTGAAACATTTGTTTGTAACCATCAGCAACACAGAAAAAGTAAGTTTAGTTATGTTTGTGTGATGGTTAATTTTAGGCGTCGACTTGACTGGATTAAGGAATTCCCATAGAGCTGGTGAAGCATTACTTCTCGGTGTGTCTATGAAGGTGTTTCCAGAAAAGATTGGTGTGTGAGTTGGTGGAGTGAGTGGGGGCCGATCCGCCCTCAATGTGGGTGGAGACCATCCAATCAGTTGGGGACCCAGATAGAACAGAAAGTTAGAGAAAAGGTAATTTCCTTACATTCTCTCTCTCCTGGAGCTAGCATGCTTTTCTTCTGCTGCCCTTAGACATCAGAACTTCAAGATCTCTGGCCTTTAGACTCAGACTTGCACCAGTGGTCCCTGGGTTCTCTGGCCTTGGACTGAAAATTATACCATGGACTTCCCTGGTTCTGAGGCCTTTGAATATACACTGAGCCACACTTCCAGCTTCCCTGGTTCTCTAGCTTGCAGATGGCCTATTGCGGGACTTCTCAGCCTCCATACTTCTGGGAGCCAATTCCCTTAATATAGCCCTGATTAATACAGTTTGAGAGAGTTGTTGCTTCCTAGAGCTCTGTGGGAGAAAAGGGGAAAACACAAAAAAAGTTTTGGGGGTTATGTTTCCATTCATGTTTCTGTGGATTTGATCAGCCTCTTTTATTGAGTCAGAAAATTCAGTATTCTTAATTATTTATGTTTGATTTTTCTAAATTAATTTGCACATTTAATATAATTCTCAATTTTAAGTAAACACAACTGAATTTTTTTTCATAGCCTGACAGACATTGGCAACAAATAATAATTAATCTAGAAAAGCAAACAGGCAAGGATATTAAAGTATGAGTCATGAGGGTGTGTACTAACATAAAATATTGCAATTTATTAAAATTAAAGCAATGATAACTAAATAGTGTAGTATTTTAGCCAGATGTACAAACTTCTAGACAGATGTACAAACCAAGAGAATAAGATAATAAATTCAAGAATAACATACACATACATATACTATATATATTAATATGTGTATGTGAATACATATGTATATATGATTAAAGGAAGCACCAAATAATATGTAAATAAATGGTACTGGTACCATTTATTAGCATTTGAAAAACTATAAGTCAACACTCTATACATGCTAATTTAAAGTGTCTGATTAATTACAAAAAACTAGCCAAAACAACTGAAAAACTACCAAAAAATGATTTTATACTTATAGAACTCTGAAGTATTAAACACTTTATAAAATTTGAAATTATAGGTATAGCCACAAAGAAATATATTGACAAATTTGGCCATTCTCCTGGTGAAGAAAAATTAATGTAAAATAAAAAGAATGCAGCCAAAGAAGGATATTTGCAGGAAGCGTTAAGGCTATATAAAGAATTCTTACAAATAGAATAAAATCAGAAATATAGACAAAAGACATTATATATAATTCAGACAAAATAGAGTATATTTTAGTAATTAGAACTCAAACAGGGAAAAAATAATTATTATATCTTCTTGTCAAAGAAATGCAAATTAACAAGGAGGCAGTATTATTAAATCAGATAAATTTTTAACATTCAGACTCAATGTTAGTATTACTGGCAGCCTCAGTGCCCATTTGAATTGATAAATAATAATGTAGATTAAAAACTAGAATTATCTTTCAAACTACAAAAATATTTATTTCTTTTGATACAAAAGCAAATTTCTTGAAACTTTACATATGTAAGTTTTTATTGCAGACTCATTTGTTTTTTTAAAAATAATTCTGTTTTTCTAATTCCAAAATAAGACAAGCTCTTTAGAGAAAAATGTTAAAAGCCAAGAAGAAAAATAAATTAATAATCACTCAAAATCCCACCATTAAAAATTAACGACAAAATTTGGTAAATTAAATTTCCTTAATATTTTCCTAGGTATACAAAATGTTATATCGTTGAGCTCATAATATATAAATTTGTGTAATACAGTTTTTGCTTTACTTTTTATTTTTAAGTCATTAGAAAGTTGGTAAGAATAATTTTAATGATATATAATTCATTCTTGTATATTTCCATGCTTTATTTTACTATTTCTTTGTAATTGGACATTAAATTACAAATTTTCAACATTTAAACAAATGCATTCTATGGTAACAAAAGTTTCAAAAAAATCCAAAAGTATAATAATATAAGTGGTTAAAACAGAATGAATCAGTCTGGTGCGCGGGCTCACGCCTGTAATCCCAGCACTTTGGGAGGCCAAGGTGGGAAGATCACAAGGTCAGGAGTTCAAGACCAGTCTGGCCAACATGGTGAAACTCCATTTTTACTAAAAATACAAAAATTAGTCGGACATGGTGGCGGGTGCCTGTAATCCCCGCTACTCGGGAGGCTGAGGCAGGAGACTCTCTTGAACTGAGGAGGCAGATGTTGCAGTGAGCCCAAGATCGTGCCACTGCACTGGGCAACAGAGTTTCAAAAATAAAATAAAATAAGATAAAATAAAACAAAATAACATAAAATAAAATAATCCATCCATGATCAAATTAATGAAAACTGCAGTACAATGGAAATAAGCTTATGATACAGTGTCCATCCATCAAATTGCAGCTCAGGGCTTAATTATTTTAAGAAACTTTTCCTAGTACATTACATTAAGGAGATGCTTACCTCACTTTCATTTAATATGTAGAACTTCCTGGCTTGTCCATGCTTTGTAGTTCCAGTTTTACAGTGCCTCTTTTTTAGTTGCCCTGTGGGCACCCCAGGACATGTTAATGGTATGACTGGCTGAGTAAAATCTGCTAATGAAAAGACTGAATAAGAGTAGCAAAGCTTTGCTCATGTTCTCCATCTCTCTCTCTCTCTCTCTCTTTTTTTTTTTTTTTTCCAGGTAGTGGTTTTCCTTTTTCTTGTTAGTGCTATGTAGGCATACATTAATCATGGTTTTCTGAGTTAGAAACAAATGATTTTCAAAAGATTTGGAAAATACAACGCCTTAATTCTATCATGAGGTTCCATGCAGAGAGCAACAGTTCAGTGTGAAGAGTCAACACTGTAGATTATTGACTTCCTATTTGCCTTGGCAGACGGAGCATCAAAGTCAATCTCAAAAATCAGCATTTCCATCAGAAGACATCTCTGATAACAGGTCATAGACAGGCCTGTTTTTATTATTAATGCCAAATTAGAAGAGGAAATAATGCCTAATATCTCGCTTGAAAGCAACATTTACTACATACAGCTTAGACCATGAAATTTGGGTTTAACTTCAGCAATAATAATCTAGTATGATATTTTTTTTGTATCTAGCAGTTAGAAGGTCCTAACAAGGTGAAGTTAGACAAGAAGTCTGAAACCATTTTTCATCAAGTTCATTTCACTCGTGAATTCATAGGGTAGAAGATCTATGTGTGTTCACTCTCTCTTTTTGCCTGTTTCACCCAAGCATCCTGCAGATGACTGTACTATGCCCTACGCAGCGACACTTTGGCTACCCAACATCTTGGCTTATTTTGACTGTGCCACAGTCAATCAAGGCATGTACACTTTGCTTGTAACTGTCAACAGAAAGGGCGCCTTGTGGTCACACACGAGGGCACAAGTGACCCAAGTCAAAGGACAAGGAAAAGATGGAATATTTGTTATTTTTGTCAGTCATAAAGGGAAAGATTTTTGCCTTTCTTTTACTAAAATTATGTATGTCATTGCTCGGCAGACTTTGAAAGAAAGTGGAAAACTTAAAAATGAAAGAATGCAGAAAACATCATAAACATACTTTTGTTGGCTAGATTTTGCTATTTACAAACTGTTTCACTGTTATCATGACTGTGTTATACAAGCGTGCATGTCACTTTATGCAGCATGTAATTGTTCCTTTAGGGAAATAGTATCTTCACTTAAGGGTGAGAAGAAAAAACACGATTTTTCTTTCTACAAATAGGCAATGATATCTTGCATGAAAGTATACTTTTTTGCTTTGTTTTCACAATTCATGAACATGCTCATATAGACATACATGCATACATACACAACAGGGACAGACGCAGGCTTAAATTGGTTTGATAACGGCATGGCATTCTCAGTAGTCTGCAACATAGATTACATGCCCAGCTTTATACTCCCAAATTAGTTTCATGGTATTAGTTTTTCCCATACTACTCTTTGTTATAATTTTCATCACTAAATATTCCAGTGGATTATACATTTCATAAGGAGATGGGATCTTATTCAACGTTGTAGCCCACAATGTAGGAAAAAATGTTAATCCCATGGTATTTATAAAAAGAAAATTATATTTAATTTTAAATTTTGTTTATAGACTATTTCTTCTACATATAAAACCAAGCTTTTTAAAATTTAATTTTTATAAACTCAACAAGTTTATATAATGTTCTAAATTATATCTCTTCTTTAAAAAATTTCCCTCAGATTTGAGTCTGATTCTTAGAATTTTCAAAATTATATAGGTTTTATTGAAAATATCATTTATTAGTGTAATATGCCAAAAATGTAACTTTTCAAATGGCAAACTGATATATACTTAGAGGCATTAAAATCTCCTATAAATTGATGATAATGATGGGTAATATTTATTGAGTGCTTATACCTGTGCCATTTCACAGGATATTTAACAATCCTCTATTGAGTCATCTATCTCTGTTATTATAATACCCATTGTATAGAAAAAGAACACTAGGCCCGAGAAAGTTAATTAACGGTCTAGGGTCACACCACCATATCAACTGGAGCTAGAATTCTCTCTCTTTTCACTGATCCCAATGCTTCCACTCTTATGTACTTTGCTCTACAGTTTGCTTAATAATATGTGTGTGCCTTTCTGACATCTCTGTCTCCTCCCTAACATGTACTAGCAAACTGCATTTATTATCTTCCTGTTTTTATGGTTACCTAGAGTTTGTCTCAGTGGTTGTAAATGGTTTTCACATAATCTGCAACTCTGATGAGTAACAGAAAAAGGCAATTTTTAATAAAAGCCTTTTTGAATAAAAGCGAATGCAACAGAAATAATAGAAGCTATTATTGATAAAAGTACAGAAAGTTAGGCACTGAATCCTATCCTGAGGGTAAAAAGCAATAATTTCTCTCAAAGTATCATAAGTTTATACTTGATCTTTAACAATGGTATGTAAATACAACAACCACAACTAAGGAATACGCTCTTGGAAAGAAGGACATAATCAATAATTCCTATTAATGTTACAGAAACATGTAATTCAAAATATCATATTTTCACATGGAATACTTGGATTCCACTATACTTGTGCATCTTTTACAAACCCATTGGTAAAAATCATGCCACTGAGAATGGTGGAGGTCTAGACATCATACCACTGAGACAGAGCCTGAAAATCAGACCTGCCACATCCATCATTCTGACAGCTAGCCTGGATTGTCTAACTCTGGATACATCTACTCTTCTTCAGAAACAAGTAGCCAAAGTCAGTGGACTTTGGTCAAGGACGCTTTCTCCTTATTTCTTAACTAGGAGAGGTGAATGAAGGGCTGTTTCTTCCCCATTGAGACAGAGTATATTTTTACCCCCTTGGATTCAAAGAAAAGAACGTTTTTTGCTATGTGACTGTTAGGAAGCAGCATGACAGTGCTCAAATAGAGGACTGAATCCCATCTCTAGTACTTATGTGCTCTATGAACGTGTGCAAGTGTCTTAAAACGTCTCTATGACTCAATTTCCTTTTCTGTAAAGTGGGGATAATAATAGTACCTACCTCAATGGGGAACTATGTGGATAAATGTGACCACTTTAGTAAAGCACTTATCACCATGCCTGGTACATGGTGAGCACTCAGTGAACATTAACTTTGCTTCCCAACAGTCAGCAATGTCTAAAATGGTGGCTAAAAGCATTGGTGTGCTTATTTCCCATAGAATTCAGCAGTCTTGCTCTACTGACTCTCATCTGCCAAACTCTTAGTAAATGAACTGCTTCATTTCATGCTGAACGTAGACACAGAAAGGTATCCTGGTGAAACTAGAGGATATTATGCTAAGTGAAATAAGCCGGGCACAAAGGGACAAGTACTGCATGATCCCACTTATATAATATATCTAAAGGAGTCAAATTCCTAGAAGCAGAGGGTAGAATGGTGGTTACCAGGGACTAGAGGGAGAGAGAAGTGGGGAGTTGGTTTTTAATGGATGTACTCAGTTATGCAAGAAGAAAAAGCTCTAAAGACCTATTTACCTCATTGTGTTTATAGCTAATACTGTACTGAACAACTAAACACTTCTTAAGAGGTTGTATTAATCCATTTTCACACTGCCGATAAAGACATACCTGAGACTGAGTAATTTATAAAGTAAAAGAGGTTTAATGGACTCATAGCTCCATGCGGATGGGGAAGCCTAAGAATCATGGTGGAAGGTCAAAAGCGCTTCTTACCTGGCTGGGCGAGAGAGAATCAGGGAGGGCGAGAGAGAATCAGGGAGCCAAGCAAAAGGGGTTTCCCCTTATAAAATCATCAGATCTCAAGAGACTGTTCACTACCACCAGAATGGTACGGGAGAAACCGCCCCCATGATTCAATTATCTCACACTGGGTCCCTCCCACACACACACAAATTATGGGAGCTACATTTCAATATGAGATTTGGGCGGGGACACAGCCAAACCATATCAGAGGTCAAATCTCATGTTAGGTGTTTTCTAACCACAGCAAAAGAAAAAAAATAGAAATAACGAAAAAAAAGGAAGGAAGAAGGAAAAAGGAAATGAAGGAAGAAGGAGCCTGAGCTGGTATCCCTCCAATTCCTGGGCCAAAAGTAGAAGTATGCGCTTCAAATGCTTTCCATTTGTTTTTATTAAATCCGTTTAAAAAATGAGAGACCCAAAAGATACTTTCAAAACCTACATTAGAGTTAAAAGTTATCTGACACTTTGAGCTAGATTCTCCCAATCTGTCAGCTGCTGTCTGTTAGAGAAATTTTATGCCCTGAAACAGTTGGGGCACACAATAATTCCTAAGTGTGACTTCCAGGAACACCTACTTTACACAATACCAGTATTAAGCATCTAAACTCCTAAGCTTTAAAATACAAGAATAATCCAATCAACACAATGAAGATTTTAAGGGAGCTGTGACTCCAGTAATTTCAAAGTTATGTCATCTAATTGTATAACATCCTCATCTTTTCCTGAACATTTAGTTCTCAGATTAAATGGAAGTATATAAATTGGTATGTGGGATTTGGAAAAATAATTTGTGGTTCTCCTAAATATAAATGGTAACACTATAAGCTATTATAAAAAAAAAATTAAAGGGGGCAGCAAAGAATATAGTCACAAGAATTAGAAATGCATAGCAGAATAATTACAAGTTTATGTAATGCATTCTGTCATTTCTCATAATACATGGATGAGACTTCTCATAGAAAAAAGTCTATAAGCACATTTGCTCACAATTTTAGTCCTAAATTTAGTAAGGGAGTGTCTTCACTAGCCTTATAAAGTCAGAGGGAAACAGCTCTACCCTTCAAATAAAGATCATGGTGATTAAACACTTAAAAAGCAAAGAAGTCGGATAGCTTTAAGTTGACCAATGTAGGTAGTCTTTGATGGTTTATTTTTTTATCCTTGAATACAAATACAAATGTTAAAAAAGACAAAGATTTTGAATGTCTTCATATGCAGATTTACTGTGATGTCTCAAAATTTTTAATACTATTGGACCTTTTATTTTTTGATATATTATAAAACATCTTCTAACGTGATATGATTTATTGCTGGAAATTAAATTTTAAGGTATTTCAGAAACATAAATATATAAGGTAAATTAATTTTAACCTAAAAATATTAAATAGAATATTTGCAAATCTAATATCAGCATAGTTATTAGAATATGTTTAAAAATAGGCATGTACATTTCCATACCTATCAAACACTTAATAAAAGATGACTCCTCAGGACAATTTGCAAACTGGTTTCATCTAGATATATGTTGGTGTAAATCAGGAACTTTCAGTTCACCATTTTTCTAAACAAGTATGCCATAATCTTTGCTAGCTCTGTTTCCATGAGGCCATCATAAATCTACCACACTGTACTGTCTTCTCAGAATACAGTCAAAGATTCAAGTACTTGAAAGTATAGAGAGCTATACATACAGCAAGTCTATCTTCCTAGTCAGTAATCTCAATCACCTGTGGGACATATTTCATTTTAATAAAATCTTAATAGAAATCCCCTCATCATGTGTAAAAGCTAACCCTTTATTATTATACTTTATTGAAAAAGACCTTTTCTATTACCCTAGACAAATGAAATAGGAATGGACAATCTTTTCAATGTATACACATATGTGGTTTGCATACAATGTCTACTAAATTAGCCAGGAAGGACTATAGTGAACTAAATGCAAACCTTGATTCAAATGGCATAAAACATTTTTCTCGATTTGCCACTGCTGATATTTAATTTGCTTTGATCTAAACCTGCTAACATTATCTAAGTGGATGGAACAACTAAGATTCATTATTATGGATTTACTTTTAATACTGAAGGTGTCTGTTAAAAGACAAGTAAAATAAACGAATAAAAATACTTAATTTTCAGTCTTCAAACTTAAAATGCTATACTGAAACCAGAAAAAAAAATTAACCTGTTCCTTTTTTGGAATTATACTTTATAGTTTTGTATTTATTGAATGCATTCATAGGCTCCCTTAGGATGTGAAATGTATGGAAATATATGTGCATTACTAAAGAAAGAACTAAATTTATTCTTTCCCCACATCATGCTCTTCTTTGCAGTAGAGGTTTTTAATTCAATACAGAGCTAGAATGAGATGGAGCCAATTTCCTGGTCTATATGTGTGACAAATGCTGAAAGTGGCACAAGATTAACAAATTAGTTGAAGTATAGATCTTAAAAGATTTTTTTCTGTGTCTCTAAATCAAAATTCATACTTTATTTGAAATGAAGCCTTCTTTATAATTCAATAATGAATAAGGATATTTTATTTCTTTGTATTTGAGATGAAAAATGAAATATATGACAACATCCTAGCCACTTTTTAAAGCAAATGTTTTATTTGTAGGAAAGCTTATAAAATTGTATATCTGGAATATGAAATTAGTATAATTATCTAGTATCTTAGATTAATAACTACAATGTTTAGTTTGCTAGATCTGTAAAATTACTTTCAAAATAGATAGTTATTCTCAAAATAAAAGCACAAAATGAAAAGCAGAGGTATCATTTATTTAAATCTGTATTTTCATGGTTAAAAATATGCTTAAAAGGAAAAGTCCTAGACAAATATACTTGCTTTTCTAATAACATTTGTTAGCTTGGTTCTAAGTAAAAACTATCAGGCTTGGCTGTTTTACCTAACCTCAGAATCGTGTACTTGATATAATCCAGATATCTAACACCAAACAATAAAAACATCTGCGACAATAAAAGCATGTAACAGTTGTGGAATTGTTTAATTTGGGAGAAATGGCTATGTTTAATAATCACATGTGCATGAATTGATTTCTCCTCTTCGTCAAGAAACTTTTACATTTTGCGAATGATTTTTTTACAAAATCAACTTAGGATGTGAAAAGCTTTATAAAAGATATTCTGAAATACGTGTTTTGGAATTGGCTCACTCATTCCGCTTTAGAACCTTGTCATGGTCCACCTGTTTTGCTTGGGCTTAAATTATATAAAAATAACAGCATTTTAAAGCAAGCACAATCTTACTTGTTGTACCCAAACATGATAACACGCTTAAAATTCAAGAAGAGCTCTATGCAGGTTGTACCTCTCAGTCACCCAGTCTCCTTTCACATATCTGTTCATGTTGACAGACTATGTCATAATACATCAACAGAAAGATCAGCACAGAAGAACAAAATTTCATCACCTGACAGCAAGAGGAAAACTGATTTTCAGTATTAAGTGTGTAAAAATATACCATTAACTCACTTCCAATAAGTCTACTAGCTTTTAAATATAGGGCATCTGCTATAATCACAAATATATGCTAAAGCAATTAGGTTTATGTCTTTGATGTCACCCTTTGACTGACAGCCTATTTTCATTTACACTTTTATATGATTTTTAACTCTATTTTGGAAGCAACTTAGATAATTTTTAAAAAATAATTTCTTAATGAGGCATGTAGTTCTATGCATGTAAAAATATATCTACCAAATGTTTTAAAGACAGTCTTTCTTAATCATGAGCGGAAACCTACTGACCATTGAAATAGAAATGGGTATTTAAGCTTCTGATAAAAGTTAGGTATCTTTTATATACAATATCTTGCTCTGTTGTTTATGGCTTTCAGTAGAAATTTAACAATATCTGTAATAAATAATGTCTTTTGCAGCCTAGGACATCATCTGTCACTTAGGCTTTAATTTTGCCCCTGTTTGAACACCCTACAACATATGCACTTCTCTTTTGTCTATTATCCTAGAGTTGTGCTATTCCCAAATATTGACATCATCTACTTTTATCAGCATTAACTGCTCTGCAGCTTCCCAGGCTCATGCTCAGCTCTATTTCTTCCTATTGATTATCTTCCTCACTCCAGCAGGTAGCTAGCCAGCGAGGCTGTCCTGAGAAATAGCTTCCAATGACTTTATACGCACAATTTACACGGAATTGTTTAAAGAAGATATTAGCCTCAATACAAATCAGTGAACCTCATTTAGTCAATACTGCACAATTCCGTTGTTGGCACCCTGTCACATGTTCGTCTTCACAGTCAGCTGCCGTACCCAATCTGCACATTAGCCATAGTATTTAGTTTCATATTAAAATGAAGCCAGATTTTTTCACTTTTGCTTTTCTTTTTGAAATCTTTTCAGTATACTTTTTTACATCACCTCACTGAGCCATGTGATAGTAATATATTTTGAAATATAAAAACTTGAGATTAAATGTTTGATTTTTGACAGTGTTCTTAAATATAATAAATTCAAAAGGAAATACTGTTAAGTTAAAATGGAGTGTTTTTCATTAAGTCCAATCAAATGGTAGACAACAAAGGATCTTTTATTTGAGAATATGAAGTGAAAATGAAAACCAGAAAACCTTTACTAAGAAAAGGTCCAGCTAAATTATGTTGGAAGGAGGTCTCCAGATTGAGCCTGGGTGTTTCTTTTACTCAACGTGAATTAAACTAAGATATGCTCTAAAGAAATATCTTACAAAGAAACAAAACTTATGCTTTTTGGAGATGAAAATAAGGTCTAAGAACAGTTGACTTTGAAAATAATTCTAAAGAAAGATCACATATGAAAAAAATTGCCACAGCATCTGATCTTTTCTTATAATCATAACAGGGAAATGTTTAGAGTAAAGTAATGCTAGTCCCTTCTTTCTCTCCTATGGCAATGCTGTAAAATTCTAGAAGGAGTGTTTATATTTCAGAATTGCTCCTCCTTAAACTACTGGTTTATGACAGTTAATGAAATGATATCCAAATGTTGAAAAAGGAAAAATCCAAATGAAAATCTAAATGTGAACTACAATGAATAACTAAGCAATATAATGCTACTCTGAATGTTTGTGCATCTATTACAAAATGAACTGCAATACATTAAAATTCTTCAGTGGTAGTGTAATATATAAGTGAAGGTTTACATATAAAAGCTTTAGCTATCAAAAAAAGATCATTATAAAATATCATCCTAAACGTTTACTTGAAAATATCATTAACATCTTAGAATACATTCTGAAAGTTGTTATTACACCTATTTGCATATTTTTGTAAACCGAAATAGGTAAGAATAAAGCACACCGATCAAAATAGTCTATTTGTTATTAAATGTATCCTCTAGCTTTAGTGGCTGAAGGGCAGAAAGACTTGGGGAACATGAGAAGCAGAGAAAATAGTAATTCTAGTTTTAGAGATTTTTAAGGTCTGTATATATCACATTTTAACTAAAAAGCAACAATTGAACAAAATGACGATTTTAATAAAAAGTGATAGTAATAGCAGCATTTTGAAAGTTAACATACAATAAAAATTATATAATAAATAATTATAAATATCTCAAGGTTTTCTTTCTTTTTCTATAAGATGCTAACAGTGATTTTTGTTTGACCTTTGCTTTCTTTTCTTTTCTCTTTAAATAGCTTTAGTTAAGCCCAGGTAGAAAAGACATGCTAAAAGATGGGCAGACTATCTTGACCATACATCTTCTCACACATTTATTGCAAACTGACACTCATACAACAGTGTTTTTACTTTTTTATAATCACAAAGATTCAACAAAGAACAATTCAGGTACCAAGGGAAAATCACACTCCAGGAAAAAGAGAAATGTTGTCACTGCACATTCAAGCTGCATAAATACAGGTATGGCAAAAATAATTGTAATATTTGTGTGATAGCATTCAAAACAAGTCAATGATCTAAATATGAAAGGGTTTAGGTGTAGTTATGTATATGCATTCATGTATAGAAATATTACATGTAATGCGCAAATATAAATTCTAGCCGAAGCTAAAATGCACAAACATTATTAGGATTTTTCAGTTTAAAATATATTTTGATTAACATGTATCTATATATTAAGAACATTTCTACCAACTATGCTAGTCCATTTATCATGTAATATTCTTATATTAAATAAAGTTGCTTGCTTTATATATTGACAAACATAAGAATGTTCTCAGTAATGAAAATGTAAGCACAAACAATGGACACAAGGTAGGTATTTAAAACTAACAGCAAAATAGTTAAAGATTTCAGAGAAATAAAAATGCTAATATTTTCCCCAAAAAAACTTTCCAAATTAACAATAACGCTTTAAGTGTAAGTCAATGTTGATTTCAATTTATGTCAAAACATGAAAATCTCAAATAATAATATTCCATGATAACTTTTAAAATAAGCTAATTTTCTTTAAATATTTTGTTTTAATTAAATTTCTAAAAGAGAAAATTATTTTTGTTTTCTCAGTCCATTAAGACCTATCTATAGAAGAAAACATGATGCTAAACCTAAAATTGTTATAAACTTTATAAATTTTCATATTTACGATGCATATTAAAGATTAACATTAAAGATCTATAGTGACCACCTGCATAGGTTACCAAGACGTTGCCAAAAAAAAAAAAAAAACATGTGTATCATTTCACTGCATTAGTTTTACTAGCAAAGTATTCTGGACAGATTCCAGAAATTTCAAATAAATATCTTTTTCATAAATATTTTGATGTGTATGATCTAGTCATAAAGACTATTTTACCGCCAAAAATTTAAAAGCATATTGAATTCTATGAGATTATCCTTTCTAGAAATGTAAACTTAATGTATCTAAAGTAAATACACACACAGGCACACACATACACACACAGACATTTTGCCAAGAGACATTCTGTTTTGATTGTTAAAGTGAACTGAAAATGAACACATTAAGATGATTATTGCATTGTCATTTATGTAATTATGTAGCTTAAAAATACATAATCATTTCAGTTAGCCCTAATTTTACATATTTAACAATACAAGTATTGTCATTATTAATTTTTATAAAGTGAAAATATTTTAAAATATTAGCTAACACATTTCTATTCAAATTCTAAGACAGTGTTACTTAAAAATATACAATCAAACTAGATAGCTAATTGGATTTATTTCACAATTTTTAATTTGATTTTTCTATATAGAAAAATATGTATAACAAAGTACAATATTAAAGAAATTAATTTTAGTCTTTTTATAGAGTATTTTTAGACATCTATTACCATCTATAGAAAACACAGATATATCATACATGCATATATATGTTTGTGTGTTATGTATGCTATTTATGTATTTTGCACAGAGAAGAAAAACATTGTCATAATCTAGAATAAATAAAGATGTATGTGTATGTCTGTGTGTGTGTGTGTGTGTGTGTGTAGAGAGAGAAAGATGGAGAAAAAAATTGGTACCTTACAAAAAAGTTAAAGGTGGGATATTCACATGTTTGAAAATTAATCTAAGGGTATTATGTTATCATATAAACATTAATAATGATTTATCTCTCTTCCTCTTAGTGTTTGGAGGGTGTGTGTGTGTGTGTGTGTGTGCTCACTAACAAGAAAGTGGATATTTGAGATGAAGGGAAAAGATAACTGTATGGAGACCTAAAATAAGGCACTTTGGTTAAAATTACTAAATTAAAACTTAAATCTATTGGGGTTTACTTTTCCAAAATATGAAATACTGAACCTATAAAACGGGCATTAGAATTACACTATATTTTGAAGATTTTCTATTGAAAACTTTCCCCACGTAAATGCTTTTATCAATACTACCATATAGTACTATAAAATATTCTTAAGGCATGTATGAAAATATCATGAAATGAACCCAAAAGTTTCATCTTGCATCACAAAGGTGAAGAGTGTTAGTAAAGACAAAATTCCTTATCATTTGATTCTGCTATAACTGTTTCAAGCCTCCTACTGTAATGCTTTTTACGTATATCATTTGTTGGTCTTCCAAATTTGTCCTTTTCTCAATATTCTAGGGCTGAAAAAAATAATATAACACTACATGTCAAGAATTTACATAGCTACCTAAGAGTTAATATCTTGGCCATCTTTAAGACTATGCATTTAGTTATAGCCTCAGTAATGTCAGTGTTACAGCATTCAAGTGATGCTATTAAAGGACACCTTATTAATAAGTGGGTATCTTACTATGACCTGACTACTTAGATTTCTGAAGCCATACACACACACACACACACACACACACATGCACACACATATTTGTATAAAAACCACCTTATGTAAACTCTTCATCCCCATGAGGGTAGCAATAGTGTTTGTTGTCACAAAGTTGACAAAAAGCAGTACACAAAAAGTTGTATGTGATTATCAAGTAGACATATTCATTTCCTAATTCCCAGACAATTAGCAAGGATAAAACTATACCTTCAGATGCCTCACTTCTAATGCTAAACTAATGACACAACAGAATCAAAATACATTAGGAGTGGGGGAGGGGAGATTGAGAGCCAAATACCTTTTTTGAGGCTCCACAATGGGTTGAGGGCCTAATTATTTTTAAGTATAATCCAACCAACCTCTTCTCATGCTTAGCTGCACTGAGTGACACTATTTGTGATGCCCAGTGTGCTGAAACTGAGCAGGTTGCTGTCAGTTTAAAAATGACTATAATAAAAGTGACCATGAAGATGGATCTTGTGATTTTGCGTTTCTAATCAGTCATCTGTGAAGAACACTTTTGCTTTGATTCAGCAGACTGGTGACAGCCATGATTGATAGTGCACGAGGATAAAAAAAAGGTTATTAACTGTCTTACTATTAAGCTCAATGTATTACCCCTCTAGGTGCATCTCATACTTTAAGTTAAAGTACTTACTCAGGTAAGGTCAAGAATGAACTCTATGGAGACGGTATCCATCCTGTTGAAAACGAGTGAGGCATCCTTGTATTGATTCTTTTTTTTTTGTAGCATTTAAGCTATGTTTAATTCTACTGTCTTACTCATTAGTTAAAGGATAGAAATTTCATCCTTCTAACAGCATACATATGGAAAGTACTAAAGGTGTAGAAAATAGCTTTAAATGTAAAGATTTGAATGTAGAGATAACTAGCAACATGTGTGTGGCATATACATGAATCCATATTTAAACAGATGGTCATATATTATACAACCTATGAAGGTACTTTTAATGGTAAACACTAAAATTGATTTATAATTAAAAAATAAGTATCTGTGTTGTAAATGCAAAAAATTGTTTCAATTTTCAATCATCCATAAATGGCAAGTTCATGATAAAGAAAAACTTAAGAAAAATTCAAAGGATGTCTTAAAATACCTAGGCGTTTGTTTTGGTTTAAATTCTTTAATTTATTAACTTCATTTCATTTTAATTTTTTAAAATTGGAAATATTAACATAGAAATGAACACTTGAGTGACAGCATTCTTAAATAGCATACTATATACAAACACATACACGGATAGTATTATAGGTCCCGAAGTATTTAAAGTTTTCCAGTAACTGAGGATATGCCATTAAAAGAAATAGTAAAACATTAAATGTCACCATATTTCCTGTGCTCATTTATTATTACAAAAGCCAAAGTATACTGAAATTTTTTGAACATTTTTTTAAAACTTATTGTTAAAATATTTTAAATTTACAAATGTAGTTTCAGGAGATAAATTAAACATATGCATTTTAATTTTAAATTACAGTATTATGTTTCTTCATATGTTTTCCACTGTAAACACTAAGCACATGTTAAATGTAATGTGAATTAGCCAAAAATATTTAAGGACATCAATACCTTGGCATTGAGGTAGCCATTTAAACAATAACCAAATCTCAGCTCTATGTGCTTGGCGGTTCCTCACTGAGCAACTCTGCACAGTAGCGCAGAATAAGAAAATGTTACCAGTATGACATTAGAGTTTCAATGCAGGAAAAATTGTATTATGTCCAAATGTTTTTTCTAGAATATCATGGCCTGTTTCTCCAGTGCCAGTAACTATGCCCATTTTGGGTCTATAATAAATTATATTTTGAAAATGTACTGTTTTAATATTGGGTCCTATCAACAATGAAATACAGAGAAAGTAAGGAAATGAAGTTCAAGATTTCATTGAATTTTTCTTTATAGCCTGAAACATTGGCTCTCCATCCTACTCTGCTTAATATTGCAATTGCTGCTTTTAAAAGCCTTTCTAGTTCTCTAGCATTTTATGTATGCCAAGTACAATTTAAATACTTACACATTGAAACCCTCTTCGTAAAAATGTTAGATCAATATAAAAATTGTTTATTTAATGAATCGTGTTTATGTGGAGTGGACTTAAGTGTAGATTTTATAATTCATACAAGATTTCCTCAATAAGACAAGTTACCTTTGTTATTAAATGAATTTTCCTTTCTGTCCTATACAACTTCAGCAGGTAAACTTGCATTCCAAAATTTAGAAATCATGATGAGATAAGTGACCAAGGGGGTGTTTGGTCAATGATAGCATTCTATATTCTTGTACAAATATTTGTCAAAGGTTTCACAATGAAATTGTAAGTTAAGAAATATGTTGTGTGTTTCTCTAAAATATTGTTTGCTTTTAAAATAAAAAGAGAACGATGCAATTCCAATCTATCTCATGGTAATTTACACAATGCTCTGAAATGTTAGTGAAATGCCCAACTTCCTCCATCTGCCTAATTCAAAATGTCTTAAGGAAAATGAGGAAATACAAAGGCTAGGTAGGCCTTAGAGGAACACACACATTTCCTGGTGTCCTCTGTTTCTTATGGAATCAGGATCTAGAACACACAGTACACGCAACACACATTTTATGAAAGAACAAGGCAAAGACGATTTCAGGTAAAGTTTAGGTAATCTCCAAGGTAATCAATTACCATTACCATAAATGAAATTAAAGTTGAGCAGACTCCAACAGTGGCAGACAAGAAAATTTTAAAATGC
The DNA here is from genome assembly GCF_049350105.2 of Macaca mulatta. Lineage (NCBI taxonomy): Eukaryota > Metazoa > Chordata > Mammalia > Primates > Cercopithecidae > Macaca > Macaca mulatta. The sequence continues at coordinate 87,225,290 of NC_133413.1, forward strand.
AACATCTTCCTTTATCCTTTTGGAACTCCAGAGCAACATCTTCCTTTATCCTTTGGCGCTCCAGAACAGAATGTTGCATTCATGTTCAAACAAATAACAGAACTGGCAAACACACACACACACACACACCCCTTGTTTGTGCAAACTCCTTCCATTTAGTTTTGAGCCTATCGTGACCTGTTTTCATAGACTGCTGGGATACAAGGCATCTTTAGTTTACAGTTTCTAAGACTTGGATTCCTTTTAGTTTAAAACTCTCTTCTACAGTTCCTCCAAGCCTATATGCATCTCTCCTTCTCCTCCCTTTCTCCTCCAGAATCTACTAGGGCACATAAGGTAGGGGTATGGACTGGGTGGTGCACATATGTGTAGCCAGAACGTGGAGATCGGCAGCTGCTGTCCACTCCCAGACTGTGTACCTGAGCGCAGTGGCCACTTTGCTCTTCCGCCCAGCCCACTCCTGCCTGCAGTGTTGCTGCTGTCACGCCAGCCGGTGATTTGATAGGCTTGTCGGGTTGCCATGGTGTTGACTTCTTGCCTCTGAGGAGCTGCCCAATGACTGGAGGTCTGGGATTAAAGCGGGAAGAGGCAGCGGCCACAGCGAATTTCAGCGGCAGCTGCAGCAGCTAGAAACAAGAGGCAAGAGGACGAGGTCTTTAGGTTGCGTCCCCCTCCTGCAGTCAGGGCTGCTAGTGAGGGAAAGAGAAGAAAGGGTGCACAGTTGAAATGGTGACCACTCGAAGTCAGAAGATACAAGCGAGGGCTTTGAGACCCGCTCAGGAACAACTCATGAGCAATCAGCACGCGCTGAGAGGAACCGTCTTCCAGAATTCGTTATTATTCACATTAGACATTACTGGAGTGGGTGGTGGGACTGAGAGTAAAAAGGTGTTAAAAGGGACCTAAGTAGTTGATACATTTCCCCCCACACCCTACCGTTCATTTGGGCAACGAAATAATTTGACAGATGTAAAGGCGCTGTACGGCGAACTTTATATCATGGAAACTGACTTAACTCCAAGAAGCGAAAGTGCAATTAGACAGCAACCGAGTACAAGAAAATAGTTGCCTTGGACGGAGGCTGGTGGGGCGGGGGGTGAGGGGGCGGGGAAGTCAGAGAGTGCATGTGCAATGCACAACCCCAGACGGAAATTGTAAACTAGGAAATGAAAGGGAAAGAAACCGCTTCTGTTATAAATTAGTAGGTAGGTGAAGGTTATGCAAAGAAGAAAAGGGAAAGTAAAGCTGTTAAAAGAATAGAATAAAACCCCTGGGAGTTCCACTCGAAATCCCCCTTTACTCCCCAATCCAAAGGGAGTAGTAGGAGGAGAAAAAAGCGCATTCTGGTGTGATGAGAACTCTCTGGAATGTCTGGAGGAGAGTATAGAAGTGTGAGGGTAAGAAGACCCGGGTGCTAAATAAATCGCAGGAGAGATAAATGGGGGAGGGGCAGGGTAGGAAAGAAATAGTCCGCGATTCCCCCAAGGGACTAGGAGATTCAGAGAGATTCCAGCAGAAGGAAAGGAACAGAAGTTCAGGCTCCCAGAGTAAGGAAAGGAGGAAACGACAAGAATCCCTAAGAGAAAAAGAGGAAAAAGGTGTGTGCTGCTGAGGCGGGGCGTGGGAAGACAACCACAGTCAACTGGAAGGAGCCAAAGTCAGGCAGCAATTACTAGGACTTCGGCCAGAGAGGGCAGAAGATTGTGTAGACAGGCGGTCAACCAGAGCAGCTCGGGGCAACACTCACGAGCGCGAAGCCAGGTGCCGCGCCGTCCGCGCCCCGGCTCCAGGCGACGCAGGGACTTTGCTGGCAATGAGAAGGGCTGCTCGACCAGTCTGCCGGTGTCACGATTCCCCGCGAGTAGCAAGCACAAGCCTCACTAACTACTTTACAGCCACTTCCATTGATTTTCTTTAACAAATAAACATAATACCCGTTACAGCAACACTTCCTCTTGCTGCCGCAGCTAGAATGCCATAAGCTCTAATGACTGCATTTCTCCGGACAGCAGTTTTCACATCTCCAAATAAATCGTTTTCCTTCACTTCAGGTTTGGAGAGGCTAGTCCTCGCCCTTCTCTATAATTTGGGAATCACCTTTAAGAATAGGTAGAAGACAAGTCCAGACACTAGTTTGTAAATCTGGTAGGGCTCACTCTTATTTGCATATTAATTTTGCTTATAAGAAGTAACTCAATTTGGGAGGGAACCGCCGGCAAAGAAATCGACTCCTTTACGTCTGCAGGGAAATCAACATTAGTTCGGCAGGCACACCTAAGCTACTGCCCTCGAGTTGTCTCTTCAAATATTCCTTTAAAAATAAAGTATTTATTTTAAAGTAGCCCCCCTTCAAACGCCCGTTTCTGCTGAGGTTCTTCCATACATGTCAAAGGATTGTTGAATTATTCATTATTGTAATTACTATCATCATTGTCATTATCCCTTTCCATGTGGAAATAATTTTATTATCGTAATTTGATATCTGAAGAATTTCCTGTTAGTCGTTTGATAATCATTTTTTTCTGCTGAAAAGAAAAGTTTTGTTTATAAATGAGATAGAGAAAATGTTTTAAATGCTTTGATGTTTGCTATAGATTTCCGTTTATCTAATCGATCGGAATGCCAATAAAATCGATTAAAGGTTTAGTGTTTTACAAACAACCATTTTGTGCTTTTTGATTTTACGTTCAGAATGATTTTAATAAAGCTAATGCTTTCCTTTAACATTCTCCCTTGGAAAAAAAAAAAAACCTAACTCTTCATCGTTTTTCCTTTTATTATTAGAAATTGCCACTTAAAATTCTCTTAATAGGAAAATAAACAAAAAGTATAAGCAATGGCTGAAATGGTTTAAATTTCATTCTCTTATTGCTCAAGGTATTTAAATAAAGCCCTTTAAAATCTTGGTGAATTATATGCGATCATTCAGTGATTGCGGAATATTAAATTAAACTTAGATAAATCCGCATTGAAGGAGGCAGCACCCAATCCTGAATTTATTTCCCATTTTCTCTAACAGCATCACTGCGCTCCTCTCTTTGCAATGACAATGTGCCAAATCTGGGCATTTTGAAAACATTTTCCATATGCTTTAACAGGGGACTGATAGACAAAGAAGAAAAGGAGATGATCTTTTTGCTCTGAGGTATATTTTCTTTAACCTTTTTCTCTTAGACTTTAGTTGATAATCATTTTAAAGGAAAAGTTTGAAAATCATTTAATGCATTTTTTTTTTGCTTTCATCTTTTTCTATCTTGTCATTTATTTCTGAATTGGTGTTTTGTTTATAATTTAATGTAAAGCTACCATTCCTGTACCTTGGCAAACCACATTTTCTTTCAAAATCTTTGATTCATTTAGTTTCTGCTAGTTGTCTTAAGTAATTAAAGATAAAAACAATTATACATTTTGTAACTTAGAGCAGATGGGTTGTTTTGTTTTTTGTTTTGTTTTTTGGTTTTTTGCTGTAGGATTTAATAGTTCTCTTGTATCTAATATTTAGGGACATTACATATAGTGGTGGTGGCTTTTCTTCAGCTGTAAATATCTGCACATTTGTCTGAAAATGTGGGTGTTTAGATGAATGCAATGTCGTTTTAAAATAATTTTATTTGGTGGCCAGAGTTTAGTATACTGTCTATACAGCACTTCATTGACTAGATATAGATGCCTTTAGGTCTAAAATATCACTTTATCTTCTGCTCAATGAAATTAGTTATTCTGTCTCTGTGTGTGTGTCTGTCTGTATCCTCTCTCTCTCTCTCTCTCTCTCTCTCTCTCTCTCTCTCTCTGTCCTTTCCCATTTGGATCTTGTCTTGGAGCTCTTCGCCAGACAGAATGTAACATTTTCTTTGGATACTCTTGCTGGAAATATCTCCATATATATTTGAGGATTGTGTGATTGTGATCTTGGTTTTTGGTGGTGTGAAAATGTATGTGTGTTGTGGGGAGGAACGTGATAAGGGGTCCTCATTAATTTGCATAAAGGCTGTGGAAGTGCTTATGAAGTTAGTGAACTGCTATTGTTTGGGGAGAGTCCTGTCTGATTTGTTTATAAACACTGGGCTGGTTGCTTAGAGGGAAAAGAGGTCACAGCACTGTCTGAGCTCTGACCTCTGAAAGGCCAGAGGGCATCTGACTTTTCTCTTTCTTCTCCCTTTCCCTCCTCTCCTCCCTTAATTCTTCCTTCCTCAAACCTTCTAGCCCCTCCCTCCTTCTCCCTTCCTTTCTTTACCTGTGTCTAACTCTACATAATGACTCCCCTTCCCCCTAAAAGGTCAGAATCCCCAAGAGAAAAAAAAAAAAAAGCTAAAACATTTACTCCAAAGTAAAAGCCAAAAGTTGACTTTAATCCAGAAAGAGAGAAATACACATGGATATAGAGGTGCAGAGACAGAAACCCGGGAACAAAAGGGGGACACTGCTATGCTTTTTAAGAAAAAGAAGAAGACCATAGAGGAGATAAGAGTGTAGCTGGAGGAGGGGAGGGATTCAGGGAGGAATTTAACTGCCCACAAATACTACACACATATATACACACTCAAAATGCCTTTCCCTTTTGAATTGGATTTCCACTAGCTCACTCCCTCCATCAAAGAAAGTGTCCATTCTCAATGTTAGGTCATATTTTAAGACCCCCGCTTTTTTGTTAGTTCTTTAAAAATATATAACTCGTTCTGTATAGAAAGCTTGGGATCCCTCATCACACACAGAGCCACACAGACACATACACCCCACTATTTCTTGAATTATTTCACTATAAATATGTGTTTATGACACCTTCCAAAACAAGTCCTGCACCTTTCCATTCACTGTCAACTCCACATCCCTCCCTTGCACAAATACCCCCCAACCCTGTCACTCTCCTCACCCCCCTACACACACAGTGACAAATATTGGTATCAGGCTTAAGTGTGTTTTGGAAAAGGGTTGCTAACTTAAACAAAAATGTTAGTTAACACACCGCCTTTGTTAAATAGCCCCCGGGGGGAGAAGACCCAACAAAAAGAGAAGAGGAGGAGGGGGGCTGAGGATCTGAAAGTGTCTGTGGTGATATAAAGAGTTCCTAACGCTGAAATCTTGTAATACCTCGTTTCAAACTGAGCTCATCTATAGACCCCGGAAGCGCGGTCAAAAGACTGGAAACCTTTTTCCCCTTGGGCTGGAGATGTTCTTGAGCTGGAGGGACATTGGAGAGAGGGAGGAGGGGTATTTATTAGTGAATTGGTGAGGAGAGGGTGGGAGAAGGACAGAACAAACAGCTGAAAACTCATTAGACCGATTGTGAAAAGTGTCCTCGGAGTGGATTTGGGAAATAAAATACGCCGAAGAAAAAGGCCAGAAGTGGAAATTACCTTTTGTCTCAATGTTAATTACTCCTTGCCTCCAACACTCAACACCTAACCACCTGGTATTCCTTTTTGGTTCTCCCCTAACTCGGCGCTCAGTGTCAGGGTCCGAGTGCTCTGCAGTGGATAAGGCTGGCCTGGGGTTGCCCTGTAAAGTGTTGAAGAGGCTATAGGGAAAGTTCTTAGTGCGGCAGGGAAACCTCTGCTCCTTTCACTTTGAAATAAAAAGTGACCCAACGTTCCGTGAGGGCGGCGGCGGGTTCGCGCAGAGTTTAGGGACAGTGGAATGGGGGTGGGGCAGGGAGTGGGAGTCAGGGTCAAAGGTGGATGGCAAGGCGTCCGCAGAAACCCAGGAGGAGCAGCTGGGTTTCCTGACGCTGGGAGCCGAGATGTAGGGAGCAAGGGGCTGCGGCACAGCGGCGCAGCCTGGTCCAGCCGCTCGGATCGCGCTCGCGCCCCATAGCGGCCCGCGGGCTGGGCTCGGGCTCGCCCGCCTCCCCTCGCCCCTGCCAGCGGCGCCGCGCTCCGCGCTCCGCGCCCCGCGCCCCCGGGCCCACCCCACGCAGTCCCGCCGCCGCTTCAGCCCAACAGCTCTCCTCACGCTGGCGCGCTCCGAGGCCAAGCCCTGGAGGAAACTCTTGACTCTGCGCTAGAACCTCTCTGCCCCTTCCCTCAGCCCATTAACCCCGACCCTCACCTCCAGCCTCTCTTCTTAGGGAAAAGGTGAAAGAAAACGAGAAAGAGATGGGAACAACAACAACAACCCACACACACACACACACACACACACACACACACACACACACACACGTTAGGAGGAGAATCCTCGCCAGCAAAAGAAAGGGTTGAGAAAGTGGGCACCCCTTACACGTCCTCTTTTGTTTTCTTACTTAGAAATCAACCGCCCCCACCATCAGACACACACATACACACACACACACACACGGATACACACAGTTGTATTTTCCAAGAAAAGACGGAGGAGGTGTAGAGGAGAAATAGCCACCAATTTTTTTGTAATGGTTTTCCTGATTTGACGTTTGCTGTTTTGACATTAATGACATTAATGTTATTGATGTTTCAGGGAGAAAAAGGCAAAAGAAATAAAGAACTTGAAAACGAAATGATCATCATTTCCCTATTCTTCCATGCCAGAAATAGACCTCTTTCTTCACCTGAGCCTGAAACAGACTTATTGTTCTCAGGTGTTTCCTTCATCATATGCATTTACCCGTCTGAAGTCGCAGGAAATGGTTTTTCCATCAGTGAGCTTGTACATGGAGCCCTCTCCCGCAAAGGGCTTGATCTTTTCTGATTTGAACCTGAAAGTTTCCCTGCCTTCATTTCCCCTCAGTCTCTTTAAAAGCTCCCATTCCCCTTCCCCATGCACACACCTCAAATAGTTTTTTTAAAGCCAGAAATTTTGCTCTCTGGGGCGTTTTTCAGTAAACAGTAACGCTACATAAACACCTTTTTCACTTACAAGTTGCAGAGAATTTAAATTTTACCCCTGTGTGCATGTATGTTTCTTAAGGCATATGGATAAGCCCCACTGAGGTGCAATCAGATACTGCTAGCAAATTGGTGATACAATTGCTGTGTAAAGGTGGGGCTGTAAACAAAGTAAATTTATAATTTTAGAAAGCTTTCCACTTTCAACAAATTTCTTCCCAAAGAAGTTTAAAATCCAATAAAGTGTTTGGAGAGACAGATGATTTTCTTTCTGTTAACATTTGGTAGCCCTGGCTTCTAAAACACTAGTACCTGCACTGACTCCGGATCCCTAAGGTGGTGATTTGCTTTTTTTTCCTCTTAATAAAGACCATATCTAGGGTTTTTTTTTTTTTTTTTTTTTTTCCCTTCACTCCATGCCTCTGGACTTTCATTGTAATTTTAGCCAGCTGCTGAAGGCAACCAGCTTTCCTGATCTGGGCCTAGGTCTGCTTTTTTGAGGACTGTGCTTTTATCCTCCCAGGTGTTTTGTTTGGTTTTTAATCCATTTGCATCAGTCCTAGGATCTTCCAAATGTTCCCTGATAATGCAAGGTTTTAGGCCTGGAAAGATGCATTTTTGCAGCCTCTGTAGTTCCAAATATTTGTGCTATAAACCTTTCTGTTGGTATTTGGTAGATTTGTGCTTAAGGCCTAAGACAAGGTTTTGAAGCAGATCCTGGCGATCCAGAACTTCAAAGGCCTGTCAACTCAAAGGCAGCTGACACATCACCTGTCCAGGAAGCTGGACATTGCAAGTATTTCCTGTTTTTAGCTCATTTGATTTGTTATTCTTACTTTCTGTTTAAAATTCCTATTTTTGAAATATTACAGAGATGGTGTCTACCTGTGACCTGTAGTATAGTAGTTATAAGTGCATCAAGATGCTGAGTAGCAATGCACATATATATATATTCCATATATATATTCCAAATTCAGTAGGGGGTATTTAAAAGTATGTCTATTCCTAGTTTTAGTTAATTATCTTTTAATGAAAGTGTCACTCATCTTCACATCTGTAATATTGGAAAGAGATAATTAGATTTTCAAATGAGAATCAGCCACCTTAAATTTTGCACCAGAAAATACCAAGTATATTTCATTCTAATGAGATCTGTAGTGGGGTTTTAAAATTCATCATAGTGTGCTTCAAGAAAGATAACTCAACAGACTCAAAAGATGAAAGGTTTTTCTTTTCTAAGTCTTCTTAAAGTTATTACATTGAACTTATGCAATTCTGATAAAATATTCAAGAATATTACATAAAGGCTAGAAGTGTACCCCCCCCCCCCAATCATTCTTGCAACCGTCACTTATTCTTATTTGGAAGTTTTCTTTGACTAACCGCTTCCATCTCCCATAACCTGAATTTTCTCTCCTGCGTATACAAGTGAAGGATACGTGTTTAAATAGAGTGCCTAAGGATCCAGAGTGCAATTCCTCCTTTGAAATAGGCTGGGCTGAGCGGTGTTTGCACACAGGCAGGCACCCTTTATTTACATATATCTGCATATTTGCTCAGGCCCCCGCATTTCGCCATTAAAGTGCGTTCATGTGCTCAGCAGAATAAACTCGGCAGAGAAAAGCTCTTCATTACCCTAACTCATATTTCTGCTTAAAGCTCCCTAGTAAACAAATCTCTGGTCCGATAATAATTACTTTGCCTCATTAAAATTAAAAAAAAAAAATCTCGAATGGTTAAAGGGCAACGCTTTGGCGGTATCTATGTTTTATTTCCTTCCCCTTCTTGCTCTGTGTGTGCCTGTGTTTGTGTGTAAGAGCGTGTGTGTGTCTAATGAAGTTTGGGAGTCGCGCGCAGGGGCGCGTGGGGTGCGAGCCCCGGAGGTCCCCATCCCCTGTCCTCTCCGCGGTCGTCGCGTCCGGGGCTCCAACCGCAGCGCTCGGAGCCTTGGAAGCCGTGAGGCTCCGGAGCTGCTCTGAGTCCAGGCTGCGCGTCATTTGCAGTCTGGGGAATGTTGATCACCTCACTAATTACACCTCTCTCTCCCCCCTCTCCCTCTCCCTCTCCCTCGCTCTCCTCTCTCATTCCCAGAGTGCATATCGGGAATAGACACACAAAGACATGCGCACTCAACTTAATCAGCCATTTTTTTAAACAGGGCTAAAACGATAATAATTAGCAGAATAAAGACATATCGGATTTTCATTTCCTTTCCTCCTTTTCCCAACCCCTTCACAACCAAACAGCGAGACCGCGGTCGGCACATGCTTTAACTCCTCCCGGACCCCCGAGGACCGCTCCATGCCCCCCACTTTCTGCTCCAGCGTTTTTATTTTCACCCAATAAAGTTCGAGGATTATTTTTTATTTTTTTATTTTTTTAATGAACCCTCTCGTTTTACTTGGATGTGATCAGCTGTAAGTAAAATAAAAGCAAAACAAAAAAGAGGCGAAGATCGAGTAGGAACTGCAGGGGAAATGGAAAGTAAGTTTTTTCTTTAACTTTTATTGAGTAGTTTGTGTTAAATTTAGGTCGAGTATCGATTATCTTTCCAGCCTGATCTTGCACAATCTTTGATATTTCGCTCCCTCTCTCTCCCTCTCCCTCTCCGCCTCTCTCCCTCTCTGCCCCTAGCTCGCTCGCTCCTGCTCGCTCTCGCACACATCCCCTCATCCCGACCATCTCTTCCGCTCTGCCCCCCTTTTCTATCTCTTTCCCCCTTTTTTGGCTCAAGGTTTTGCTCCGCTGAGGGAGGGAGGGGGCAGTGAGGGACCTGATTTTCCACTTTCTTTAGGGGGGCTGCGTTTTTCGGAATTTAACTTTTGGATTAAGTGGCGGAGGATCATCTACATTTGCTCAGGCAGTTTTCTCTCCTTTTCCCTGTCTTTTCGGGTTCTGCCTTCACCGCGAGCCCCGGGCATTCTAGTGGCTGGGGGAAGCTGTCAGCTCCGCAGCGGCGCGGGCACTGCCGGGGTCCCTGCTCGCCCCACGCCCCCGCACCCGGATCGGGATGACTAGTCCTCCGCACTCATCCTCCGAAAGTTTGGACGTTGGTCGGTGGGGCTGGGAGCCCCTCTCTTCTTGCTCTTTCCCTGCTTTACCCTCCAACCCCCACCCCATCTTATTCAGCCTCGTTTTTCTTCCTCCTTTTACCACCCTCCCCTCTTCCCCTTCTCAAGTTCCCCGAAGGTCGCTTAGTGTGCAGGGCTGGCGGACGCCCTGGGGTTCGTGCGCTCTGGGGAGGGGATTTCAAGAGACTGGGGTGAACGTTGGGGCTGGGGCTGCAGGTAGACACCGGCCCACCGGAGCGGGCGCGGCGGGCGCTGCAGAGGGCTGCTCTCGGCTGCGCGGGCGCGGGCGCCGCGGAGGGAAGGCAGGTCCGTTAGGAGGCGGGATCACCCGGCCTCTGGGCCGGAGACCCGGGAGGCGGCGGCTGCTTGCTCGGGACGGAACGCCGCTGGGTGTGGGTTAGACCAGCGGATAGACGCCCGCGGCTTGGGGTCAAGAATCTTTTCCTTTCTTTTTAGCAAAGGGCAAGGGGTGTGTGCGTGTGCGTGTGTGTGTGTGTGTGTGTATTGAGTGTCTGTGTTCGGCTGTGAGAACCAATTCGTTCTTCGGCCCCCCTAAAAGGGTTCCATGCCTACAAATGAACTTCACCTCCTTCGCTTCTCCAAGCATCAAGTGCGCCTTCTGGCTGGGAGCAGCTAAGGGAAAAGGGGCTGGAATGCACCGGGTCTCTCCTTCCTGCTACTTCTATCCACTCCCAACCCCCTTCTCTCTGCTCTTTTCTATCAGAAAAAAAAAATAATTTTTCTCATGAAATTGTATAAAGTTTCTCTGCCAATGTCCAAGTTACAGAAGGTTCCCTATCCTAACCCCCTTCCCCCAGAAGACAGTGCACTGGTTTCTATTTCTTTTGTTACCTGTGATCCGGGCGGGGGGCTCCTTTCGGCCGCTCAGGCTGGGGTCCGGCCCAGAGAGGAGGCTTCTGCGGGCGCCTTTGACCGCGACTTCTCACTTCCGCGCGGTTCTGGTGAGGTTTTAGCTACCGTTCGGTGAGACACCCTCCTTGTAGGTACCAAAGGTTCAGATCGCAAACACGGACCCCCCCACCTCGACCCCTACACACACAGAGACACACTCACACTCAACACACACTCACAGACACACATTCTCCCTACCCTCCCCCCCACCTCCGGCCCCCACCTTGTCTTTCCCCTCCCCCCTTCCAAAAAAAGCACACACACATATACACACAACAACAACATTCCCCCCCCGCAAACACACACACACAAAAACCCAAAGACAAGTTCACTGGCAGAAGATGGTGGATTGACACTGTCTCAGACAGAGGCAGGTTCACCAGGAAATCTGGCCGTCCTGATTTCTGACAGTTGCATTTCCTCTCCTTGAGTCCTCCCCCCCACCCTTTTTATTAACTCTGTTCCATGTTTAATCAAGGATCATGTAGATGGCAAAAGGAGAGACAGAGAGGAGAGAGGAAGAGAGAGAGTGGGGGAGAGAGGGAGAGAGAGAGAGAGAGGGAGAGAGAGAAGAGACAAGAGACAGAGGAGGGTTTTTTTTTTTTTTTTTTTTTTTTTTTATTGTGTTCTCCTGGATTTTCAGTGGCTTGATCCCTATAAACGTGGAGTGGTTAAAGCTCATATGTAGTATTATATTTTTAGTTGGGTGGATGGATGGAAGAGTGAGAGAGAGGCTGCGGCTGCCGCTGCCTTTTCGGGTGTTGCTTAGATTAAGGCTGAGACTTGGCTGCGATTGGGACGCGACAGTGACACGGGCATCGATCGCTTCCATTGAGAGCAATGCAAAAACACAGCCCGGGTATGTAACACTCTCGGTGCCATCAACACTTGTTTTACTTTGTATTTACTGGCAAAACTGACAGAGCAAGCTCAGACTTTCTTTCTGTTTTTTTTTTTTTTTTTCTGTTTCTTCTTTACTAACTGAAGAATACAAACAATTGTGTATAGAAATTGCTGAAAATGATGGTTTAAATAAAACAGAAAGGAGATATTCAGAATTATTTCACTACCTCTGTGACTGACTGTGTTTCGGAGTTTTCCTTTTCCACTGAGGAGCATATTGAAGAGAATGGAGGTTTTCTTTTTTCCTTCCTCATCTTAAAAAAAAATATCCTTAAGGGAATATTTGATAGTTTTCAAGGTTTGTGGTTTCAATCAGCAGGAAGGCACACAAAAATAAAAGATGGCCAGCCAGCTGTTTTAACCTCTTGCACCTGGCTTCAGTGTGGGGATCATAAGGTTTATACAGTTATTTTTTTAAATGGTTTTAATATTTATGGCATAAGCTAGGGAGAGCATCACAGGGTTTTTATTCAGTTGCTGGCTGATTTTGGATTTTTAAAAAAGTAAACTCATATTCAGGTGTTTTCATGTTTATGGCAATGAAGATAGGGTCAATGAAATATGGGGGAAATATCATAAATCTGAAAAGTGAAATGTACCCAAGGAACAAAGAAAGGTCAGGTAAACCAGCTGTGTAAGTCAAAGCAATAGCACCAACTGTGGGACAGGGATAGTGGACTCTGGTTCTATGAAGTGAAAGTTGCCACTTAAAGTTAAAGATGAGGCAAACATGTTCAGCGCTTTTGTAATATTTTGCAGTTTTTAGCAAATGAGCCCAAATCTGTTCATTAATTTTGAGCTAGTTGGATTATTTTAAAAGATGCTTCACCAGCAAAGGAAAACATAAAGGAGGCTGAGAAAATCACCGTTTAATATTGCAGAATTTACTGCTTCCATTCTGACCATGAGCCTAAATTTACACAATGAAATTTGATTATCTCTAATAACAATATTAGATCCTGCACTGGATAGATGAGAATTGAGGTGGTTTTGTTGATTGCAAGGGTTTAATGTTGCATTTCAGAATCTGATGTGGTTTGGCCTCCCTTCCATTAACTGGAAAACCCCTGAGGTTTTACAATTATTTCTTAAAGATAATACATTTAAGATTGCATTGGTAGGCTGAAGAAAAGTCATAAAGGCAAGAAGGGAAGCCCTTAATAACTCTTGAGATTCAGACATGTTCAGCAGTTAGATTGGCTCTGACTTCACCAAGGGTCGACAATGTGTCATTTCCACGAAGCCAAATTGCCCTCTGCCTATATGATATTAATGTGCAAATCAATATTTCAGGGATTAAATTTCCCTTCTTCATTTTTTATGGTTTCTACCTCAATAGGTCTCAAGTCTATTAGAAGAGGCTGGATGATTTAAAATCTTTCACTGCAGAATGGCTTGTCGTAGTCTTGTTTCATAGACCATTTTAGGATTTTCGTTATAAAGACTAAAGACATCCTAAAGAAGTTGTGAGGCAGTGTAGACCCAGGCTCAATAGTGTAAAGCCCTTGTTCGATTAAGAACTAAAAGGTATTGAAAATATAATACATACGTTTATGTAATATATATGTACATTCTGCTGCTTTAAAAATATTATGTTAATCACCTATTGATTTATTTCAAAATCAATTGAAGCTCCTTTCTTATTAATGATTTGTTCAGCTTTCTTGAGGACTGTGTTAATTTTCTTAAAGAGTATGCATGAATTAGCTTGGTGTGAAACTATTGGGGCAGAGGGTTTTTCAATTAGCAATACTTTCCTAAGAAATATTTTCAGAAACCGTTGTTTATGAGAGTAATAACCCAGAGGTGTCATTTGCATACATTGTTGTGATAGCTATCATTGCATTTTGTGGCTGAATGACTTAGCTGATCTATGTTAAATGAAACCTTCTTCAATTCCTTTTACATTTTGTTTCTAGCACTTAGTAGGTGCAATGTTTCTTTTTATCCTCTTAGAGAAAGAAAATTATGAAAGAAAATATGTGACTTAACTGGAAAGAATACAAAGCAGAAATTTGGAGGGAGGTCAAAATAAAAGATTGTGACTTTATCACATAATCTTGGGAGGGCCTACTGTCTATCATTTGGTGGTGTTTTATAGTCTAAACCCTCTGGACCGAGTTCCGCACAGCTGCACGAATTTCATATGTGATAGAACATTTTTTCCATTCAGTGTGAAATGTTCCTTCCTAAAAAACGTACACCAGACTCGCTTAATTTAGTCTGTTAAAAGAAATGCACATGAAAAAGGACAAAAGGCTCTTTAATCTCTGCAAGCTGTTTGTTTTTCTTCAAGATTCCTGTCTGTTTGGGTTTGAAAAGTCATGTTTATTGAGGAGATGATTCTGAGGTGTGACATTAAAATAATATATGATTTTTGGACTGGTGGCCATGCTTCTGCTTAATTTGCAGAACTACTTTTTATGCCTGTCAAAACACAGCGTTAATCTATCCTTATTTACAATTAATCTCAATAAAATTAATCTTAACTATGCTTTATTCAGTGGCTTAAAATATCTAATTATATTCAATTAACTGCTGTCATAGTAATTAACATTGCTTAATTGCCTCTGCATATATTTATGTAAAGCTCATTAGGTGCTGCTGACTCCTTTTCCCTTTCCTACTTGCTATTTTTGCTGTTGTCAAACCACGTTCATCTCCCAATGTTCGACAATGTCAATGAGAACAAATTCTTTCTTAACATTTTCTTGAAATGAATGTTCCTGCCTTCCTTTGAGAAGATACTCGTTATGAGTCTTTAAAGACTAATCCATCCCCCTCTCTTCATTTTCCTTATCCCTGGTCTCTAGCACTCTCACAAAATATGTTCTGTCATTGTTGCTAGAAATATGAGAAGCCAGGTTAAGCTTTGTGTTTATAAATGAGGAGCCTTTCTGTGTCTGCCTAAGGGCTGTACCCACAGGGAGAGGGTTCCCCCCCCTTCTAAGACCACTCTAAGGGTTAAAGACTTGGCCAAGGTTCAAACTGAGAAGCGCCCAGGGAAAGTGCATGTGAATATGTACAAGTTTCATGTAATTAGTGCTTAATTATATTAACATATGCAAATTGTCAACTTAGGAGCTTGTTGAGCTGGCAAAGATCAGCTAGGCACAATTGCAGTATTGTTCTGAAACAATAATGGATTTCAAGTTGGATTGTGGAAACACATAACTAGCTATCTAATTTAACTCATACCGTGGTGAAATTTCATTAGTCTCCATGGAGACTGGTTTAATTGTGCTGACTAATGTTCTGGGCTGCAGAATGTCCTAAAAAGAAAGCGTTGTTTGCCTAATCCACCTTACAATGACACTTGTTTGTACATGTTTCCCTTGTGTGAGAATTTGCATATGCAAATAAATAGTTTCTCTGCCCCATTTGTCATGGCTGTTCATTACCCATGAAGAGGACATTGTTACTAGGCTGTTACTGAGTCTCCCAAGACGGGATAGTGTCAACCAGTCCAGCTACATTCTTTCATAATTTGTTTCTGATTAATAGACCAGAGTAAGTCTCATTCTTTTTGGGCATCTGTAAAAGGAAGGTCACTTCTGTCACAGAAAAGAGTTTCTGCGGTAACTGAAGGACTTTTTCTTCTTCTTCTTCTCCCTTGTCCACCCATTGGTTAACATAATCATATTTAAAATAATAGATTCTTGTTCTAAGAATGCCTCTACTAATAATCTCTAGTTTCCTAAAGCCAAAAGATAGGAAAAGAAAGGAGATTCTGTTATTGGAATATTAATCCTGTTTTTGACAGAAAGGTAAACTGATATAATTGCTTTTCAGTTGAAGGAATGGGGGTTTATACAAGTGTGAAAGCATCGGAAAAGGATTTGCATTTTTTTGCATAATGAAAAGCTCTGTTGAATAGGGTCCTGAATGGCTGACTGAATGACTAAGATGAAAGGAAGATGAAAATGCAGGCTTCTCTTTCTTTATGTCTGTGCTCCGCTCTCTCTAAAGTTATGTTTGTCCAAGACTTGAGAAAACAAGCAGGGGCTCAGATTTCAGCAACTTTATAAGATGCTGTGTTTTCATCATCATTGGGATGTAATGTGTATGACAATAGTGCAGCTAGAAGATGATCAACAGAGGTTTGTATATAGAAGAGTTTCAGAAACATGCCAGGCTAGCCAAATATTGACTATTGGGTATGAGGAATTCCCAGCACTTTGCTGGCAAAAACAATTATTTTAGAAGAGCCAATAGTATGGTGTGGATATTTAATTCAGTTAATGATGGAATATAAAGTGCCTGTTTTTTACCCCATCGGCTATAAATAACTATCTCGATTGGTGAAACACTTCACTTGGGAAAGAGTTGTGTAATCTGACTTTTGGCAATGTTAAGTGTTTTAAGTGGCCTATCAGCTTTTGTAGCTGGGAAGGGAGAGAAGAGGGTACAGATGTATTTTCTTAAGATTTAATTCATGAAGTTCTGAATGCAGTCTTCATGTTGCTTTGTAGGTGTATTGTGTATTTTATTTAGAGATAAGTCTTTAAAAGTGTCTAGGTATTGTAAGTTCACTCTTGGAGACATTTGTAGTAGGGTCCCCTGTCACTAGTTAGAGATGTAACTGGTTATCAGTTGACAATGTGATCAACACTCTTAATGATGTTTCTTCAACCATCATTAGGACAGTTAAAATACCAAAAGTGTTAAGACTCTTTCAAAGGTGGGAATTGGTTCTTTTGTACATATGTAAATCAAATACAGTGCAGATAATTTTTTATATGTATACATTTTAAACAAGCTCTTTCGCGTTTGAAGTCACCACTAATGATCATGGCTGCCTCAGAACAGGACTAAAAGATTTCATCAGATATTAATCCAACTTGTTTGTTGCTAGATTTTAGAAGTTCCATTTGCCTCATCACTTTAGCAGTTTTGTTGTTGAGGTACTATTAAGATGGTTAGATGGAAACTTGGGAAATCACAAGTATTTTTACATAAAGTGTAAGGGTTGACTCTTGAGTACAGCATATTGTAAAGGAAAACTGTTTGATCTATGTTATACAGTCCCCCACATTTTTTACTAGAGTCCTTTTTAAAATTTGTCAAGAAATTCTGGATTGCTTCAGAAACTTTTATGGTTAACTTTATGATATGCTTGAAAAAAGTCTTAAAAGAACAAAAAAATCCACATGGAGGCTATTCTTTTACATGCAGAAGGGCTTATTAAGGTATTTCCATAAGAAAATGTGTTAATTTAAAAAATAAATTCATTTATATTTTAAGACATTGTTAACAAGGCACCATGTGTTGTAACTGGCAGTTTTCCAGCCACCATGGAAGTGGATCACACATGGGTTAATAGTAGCTTATGTGATGTCTGCATTCTTATGAAATGGGCAAAAGCCCAGGGTATTCTGATATCAAGATTTTAGAAATTAGACAGAAAGCAGAATATATGTTTATATGTGAACAGATGGACACATGTGAGAACTAAAAGTGCACAATTTCTCTTGGCACTTGTTTTAGTTATCCCTGATGATATAACCAAGATCTTAGTGCACTCACAGTCTTTGATGGCTAAAGACGAAATGGGCTTTTAATGAGGGCTCAGTGGCATTATTTTCTTGCATAAGGATTGTGCCCCTTGTGATCTTGCTGGACTTGATGTTCTGTTAATTCCCTAGTTTCAGAGGTTCACAAGTTGCCTTGAAAGTTTGATATGGTTTCACATTTGACATACAATCCTCAGTTCAAGAATGGCTGCTCTCTAGTTTCCTTTTCTTTTAAAGGTTTGTGAATAGAATAAAATATTTGCCACTTTAAGGCATATTTGAGTTTATGCACTCGACTTAAAAATGATTTTGGCACTAAAGCCATATTTAGTAGGCAGCTTATCTCTAATATAATTAACCACCTTAACATTCTAGAGACTGGATAAAATAAACAAATACAATTTAAGAATTTGGGCAGACTGACTTAGTTAATACATCATATTGTCCTGATGGTCCAAGAAAAGTTGTGAGTAGGTGTTTTGGTCATTCAGGTCAGGAGTTCACACACCAGCATCATAATTCAGATAATAGATCATTTCTAATGTTTGTCTGACTTGAGGACACAACAGTGCTCAGATGATAATTACTGAATGGTATGCACTATAGGACATACCTCTAAAGACAACATTTATAGGTTTCATTGTGTTCTAGCTATAAAAAAGAAATCATTCTGCAAATATTTACTCAAGTCTAAATCATTTTAACCAGGGAAAATTGACTTTTGGGTTAAAATATGCATTTTATAACTGTCCATAAAATTCTTTTCCTTCACTGTAAAGAAGAAAGGAAATCCATAGCTCTAACAATGTTAAAATACAAAAACATACGAGCTAGTGTATGCCACCTGGTTATATTGTTAAAAACAAAATGAAACATAACTTCTTAAGAGGGAAGTTTTTGAGGAATCTTAAAGTTTGTCTGCTTGGAATAATAGGTTGAAAAAGACCAATTATTCTTACATTTCCCATGGTATTTTCATTAAACCTGAAATAGTTTGCTAATGTGGATTTTCAAAAATACAGTGATTAGTAGTTTTTAAAATACCATAAATTTTGGAACAATGCAATTAATACTTAAGATTTCCTGAGCCCACTAATTGAAAATTAGAATTAATCTTCTCTTTTGGTTTACTGGATACAACTGTGTTTCATCATCCCTAACACTCTTACATTCCTGTTCACTAGAGTATATACAGACAAACAGACACACACGCACACACACACACACACCCCTACCCTCTTTCCATGTTAGGCCTTTCTTTCCTCTTTAGATGCATTCCTAGTGGTAGCTTGTGAAGTTTTCCCTTCATAGGCTAAACTTTCATCTTCTAAGAATTGGCCAATATAATCTCATCAGAAAAGAGCAGCTAGGGAGGTAAGGCAATTAGAAATTACCAAAATGCCAGAGTCTGGGAAGTGGCCTTACCATCGTTCAGTTCAACTAACTAATTTTAAAATATGGGCTATTGAATTAAAGATAAGTTATCTTTGATTACCCAGCAAGGTAGGAAAATGTCAAGACAAGAATTGACATATTCAAGCTCTAGGACCAGTGGTCACTCAACTGTATTGGCTATTTGAAAAATGTTTGTTGAATGAATGAATATGAAGGTTGTGGAGATGGTGAAGAGGAGGAAAGGAAAATGTGCATGATAACCTGTCTTGTCTGAGAGAGTGAGCTCTCTGTTATCGAAAGGAGACAAGTAGAATCTGGATGGCCTCTTGTTATTGTGACTGTTAAACATATTTTCGTGTTAAGCAGGAGGTTACACGAGGTGCTCCAAATGGACAAGAAGAGCCTACGATTCATAAAATACTGATGATTTCAGTGACTTAAAATGTATTTATCACAATCACAAACATGGTGTGAACAAGAACAAGGCTTCACTTCCGTGTAAAGAAAGGATATGAAGTCAAGGCTGTGATGTTTTGGAGGCAGCATAATATAAGACCAGACATTTTTTGATTCTGCTTACTTTGGTTTCCTTTTTCTTTTTAAATCACTTTATTTAAACTTACATTTTAGATATTTTAACATCTACTAAATTTGTTGGCAACCCAATGCTTAATAGGAATTTTATTCAACCTATAAGTCACCTGGATTACATTTCTGTTGTGGGTGCCCTTGTCCAAATTACTTAATCTTCCTGAGCCTCAGTTTTCTCATCTGTATATCAGGGTTGCTATAGAGATTACATAAGACTAAAGTGTTGTGAATGTTAAAATAAGCACTTGTGGCAGGACCTGACAACTGATCCAAAAGTTCCCTTTTTGTTTTTTCCTAATAATTGTTTTAAAGTAATGAGCAACTAAAGAGCATTTGATAAAGCAAGTCTACATAGATATTTTGAGTAGAGTTTTCCCTCTCTCCTACAAGAAAAATATATGAATTTGGCAATGGATATGTCTAAGAGGTGGAGGAAAGAAGTGGTATCCTTCTTTTCATATTTTCTCACTGACAGGTACCCAAATGGCATCTAGGTTGACAGGTGGATGCTCCTCCACATCTTTATCTACCACTCCATCACTACAAGTTAGTTTGGTCCTGAGGGGCTTCTCGGTATTTAATGCATTTCTGAATCTTCATTTTTTTTTAAAGAAGCAAATTAAGACAGAAACAGCTTTTCAATAATTCAGACCTTGGTCTATCCACATGAACTCAAGATTCCAGACCCTCCATTAAATACAATAATAGAAATGACCGTAATGCTTATTTCAGTCCTGAAGTTGAAAGCCTTTGCTTGAAAGCCACTGAATTAGAGGATTTTCTGACACTGGATTATGTATTTGCTATTAATGATATTATATGCTTGATATTGGTGATATTTTCATATGCCAAGAAAGGGGAATGGATACTATTACATGGTATCCTGTTGACCAAAATTTATACCAACCTAGAGAAGAGATCCAGCTATTAATAATCCAATAATATTATGAACCCTTAAATTTACTTAGGTTATTTTATAGCCAATTTGTGGGTCTCCACCTGGTTTATCTTTTGGGGAATCACAGTCCTTTACTGTTTTATAATAATGCATTATTCTGGAAGACTATCCAATTTACATCATGGTAAATTCATGATGAGTTAATATATATAAGTACAATTTTTTGAACCACCTGGAAACTAAAGTTCTGTTTTTTTAATCTGTTTATTTTTTATACATTTTTTATTGTGATACATATAAGATGCACCTTTAAAATTATTGTTTATAATTTTATGGGAAATCTAAGTGCATTTGGATTATAATTTTCTAATTTTGTGTTTGATTATTGTTTAATATTTATATATGTTTGGTTGATAACACTTCTTAAAAATAAAAGTATATGCATAGCTTATATTCTAGTCATATTTATAAGAGGCCCTGGACTTGACATTTCATTTGAAGCACATTTATTTAAGACAAAGCATTTTTTAATATTAATCAATATAAGGATATAATTCATGTAGAGAAAGCAATTAGCATCTTAACATTTTTCATGATGCTTGTTTAAGTGTCTCCTCAAATAAAACTGCAGCCTCCATGAGGGTAGCACCCACTTTTGTTTAAACACTATATATCCACAGTGATGGATATACTATTGACAAATATTTGGTGCTCAGTAAATACCTGTTGAATGAATGAATGGATAAATGAATGATAATTAAAAACATAAATAGAAAACTTCAGTTTACTATACTACTGGAATCTGCCTTTCCTCCTGATATCTAGGTACTGAAAAAAAATCACCTTAAAAACAACTGGACTTGTCTTGGGAAATTCCACAGAGCAAACCATCTTACAGATAAATCTAAATGGGTTTTTATATTAGAACCATAGATTGTTTCAGTCAGAAGGGATATAGCACAATTCCCTTGTTTAACCAATATGGAAACTGAAGATCATGGAAATTCCTGGGAAACATCACATAACTACAGAGTACAGCTGAAGAAATTGAGTGTGTGTGTGTGCATGTGTGTGTCCTCTTCGGTTTATTTGGCTTAGCTTCTCCCTATCCAAAAATTATATAATATTAATATGAGAATAATTTGTTATGCTTATGCTGGAGATTATTTTTATTTGTGAGATTTTTCCAAGCAAAGGAAGTTTTTAGTTGTTACAATTCCTGTGCTGGCTGCTCTGGGATTGTAAAGGTAAACTGTTAGAGGTAGGACCAAAATTGTCTGAAAGGTGAAAGCTTGCAGGAAAAATAGGGTGGGTCATTTAGTTCTTGAAATGAAGCAGGGTGCAGATTAGGAATCATTATGGTTTGCCAGAAGTTGCTGGTCATAGAAGCCTGTTTAAGTGCTCACTGTCAACAAGGAAATCATGGGCAGCACTTAAAGTGGCTCACCTCTGATTTATTCATAAACCTCACACGAGCACTTGGCTTTGTTCTTACTCTAGTAAGGCGGTCTGATGCCAATAAGAACAGGAATAAAGAGCTCCTTGCATGGTCCAAGACTGAATAGCACTTTACCTCAAAGCCTGACCTCTTTTCTAGAAGTCTGTTATGCTAGAGTTGACTCTGATTGGCTGTGTCTCCTCAGATGAATTGAGAGAAGAGGTTATAACAAGTATCTACTCTGTAAACTCTATTGTGTACATAACAAGAACTATGTGACTGGAACTTGGGTTCTAACGTAACCTAAAGGTTGCCGTGCTTATGCTAAATGGAAAGGCTTTCCTTTTCAGAGAGCTTAAAAGTTTCACATTTAATAATAGTTTGGAAGGAAACTATTGCCTCTTTCTAATTGAAGAATACAATGATCTCAAAGTGGAATTGTTTTTGATAATCCCTTCCCCGACTAAAGTGAATTTAAAGAGATTTAGTAATATAAGAAATTAAGGGTTTGAGAATAAAATAGATACTACCCTGTGATTAAAAACAAAGAAATTGGTTGGCCTGCCAATTGGTAAACCATATTTATCTGAGAAACTTCATTTGTGCCACTTCACAAATTATGCTCTGGTCCAGCTGCCCATGTTGAACGGAAGGGACCTGTGAGAGACAGTCAGCTGGCTGGTTTGCACTGGGGCAGAGGTTGAGTAGAGTTACTTAAATCCCCAGAGCATCATTTAGTTAATGTTAGTCTTTTTTCTTCCCCTCCTCCTGAGCCTGCCCCCCCACCCTCCGCCCTCACCCTCCGCCCCCACCCCAACCATCCTGTCCACTCAGGCTTCCCTTGTCTTCTTTCGATGAAGTTGATCTCTTGTTACTTACAGTGCCTATATTTACAAAAATTTTTCCCAATTTTCGCAACACATTACATGAACCCAGAAGAGCCATATTAGGAGATGGCGATGAGAGTTAATGATATATCTTTAGATAAAGCCATCCTCCCGTGCAATCACATCAGAGTCATCAGCTCATTTGTCATGGCTGAAGTGAAAATGTCAGGACCAATGAGTGTATGAGTGCTGAAGGGGGCGAAAGGGCTTTTGGAGAGAGACATTTTTGTGCTGGGAGTCGGCCATGGCTTAGTTTTAGCTCCAGGGAAATATTGGGATTAGCCATCACTGTGTACAAATCCTTAGCACAACAGAATTAGTTGGGAAAATGGGGAGGTGGGGGTCATGAGGATGGGCACATTTCTGGAGACATTCTCCAGGCTACAGGCCAGAAACTACGGAAAAGAATGAGGTGATTAATAAAATTCTTTTAGGGATATGTTGTATACAGGTTCATCAATTTCAAGACTGAAGTCATAGGTTTGAATGGTGTCAAGGAAGACCTGTGTAATATACCACTAAATATGTATATGTGGCCTCTGTTTTAAATTTAGCTGCATTAAAAGAATTTCAATCTTAACATCCATTTGAAAAGTTTTCAGAAAGATAATATTGGAATACACAAAGATAACATTCGGGCATAAAGTACTTTTGACATTATGGTAGAATGGAAGTTAACACTTAATTTAAATTAACAATAATTATGATGAAATACTTGTTGCATTGCTGAATTTACACAAAACCAAGAAGCTAAACTTTCTTTACAGAGACTTCATTCTGAAACTTTAATTGAAAAGCAAGTTATTTTCTTTAGCTGCAGAAGTTCTTATCTTTGATAGACCAATACTAGCAGATTTATTTCATTTTAGGTCCAGTTAACTGTTCTCTTTCAGATAATGTACCCACACAACCTTTTCTTGTTTAATTCTATTGATTTACAGTGTTAAAGTGAAATAATCTGATACCTGTTTCCTGCCCTTTGAGTATTTGTCGTCAAAGAGGCTGATTAGTTTTTTCCCCCAGCTCTTTAACTGTTTTAAATGTATAATTATCATTGCATGTCATTTGATAGCTGCACTAATTGCTGCCAACTATTGTCTGTTTGCACTTAATGCTGAAACCTGATCAACAACCTGCTTTGGTTGATGTTTGGTGGTAAACTTTAATTAACTCTTATTGCATTGAAGAAGAGTTCAAGCTTGGTGCTAACTAATCATTTACCTTCATTATGTCCTGACAGCTCCACTTGTTCTTGGTCCTAATAGATACACCAGTCAGTAAATAAACCTGCAAACCTCATGACTTGTAGTTTCTCCACACTGATATTTTGCTACTTAAAGTATAACATAATTGGGCCCAGATAATTAGTTAGTTAGTTTAGTATCTCTAGTTTTGTAGACACTAATCTTAAATTGCTTCTTTCATGCTGGACAATTTCATTTTAATAGAAACTGTAGATTTGAGATAACATTATTTCTTCAACATGGTTCCTCTGAACATGCATCTTTTGAATCAATACAATTAAGCTTGTCTCCTGTTGGAATTCTTGTAATTATTTTTCCTGAGATACTTTTCCTGTAATGATATTGAAGTTAAAGTAATCAGGTTACCAGCAGATCATGTAAAATTCAACTCAAAATTGCTGGCTGCTTGATTTTAATTTGTCTGACATCAAGTTTGTTTGAAAAGGGATAATATGTGGGTAAACCAAGGAGCTTATAATTATGGTTGACGGTTGTTTGTTTATAATGAAATCTAATTAAAGTTCATACATTTAAAATACAAAAGCTAATTACTGAATTGCTCACTTCACTGATGGGCAGCAGTCAAATTAACTTTAAGGCCAAAAAAAAAAAAAAAAAAAAAACCTAAATAAAAATCCCCAAACAAAAGCCTCTTCATAATAGCAATAAAATAACAACTAATCTCAGAGATCAAACATAAATTTGACAATATTTCATCCAGAAGAAAAGTTGGCATTCTACTTATGTTCTCTATTATGCTAGTCCTAATGTGGTTTTTTAATATAAAGTTATTTAAAATATTTACATGGGATGTAAAAAGGCACTTGTATTTGGTAGATTCTAAGAGTATTACATAGTAAGATGTACTTGGTAGTGATTTAAAGAATTTATGCCTATAACTTTCTTCAGTGAAACTATTTGAAATCATGTAAAATTATTGAAACCATTGCTCAAGAAATAGGAATGTTTGCTGGAATACTTGACCTGTGATTGATTTTATGAAGATAATTATGGTAGGTTTAGCCTGCAAGAAATGACGTTTTTTTTTAAAAAAAATGTGCCTACGCTATTATACTCACTGTTATGTTGGTTATGAGATCATATTGGTAGGGATTGTGAAATAGAAATAATTATACAATTGTTTTTTCTTTGAAATATTTGGTTGTCAGTAGTTCAATAATCAATTTCATATATGAATAGACAAAGGAGAAAAAAATACAGATGCACATTAAAATATACTGTCTTTGCATTGCCTTTCATATGTCTTTGCATATGAAATAAATTGTATGTGCACTGGTTTTTACTAGTCTGGTATATCTTTTTTTGAAGCCAAATAGTCTACAGTTATATATAACTTAATAAAACTAATTAAGATAAATTTTTTAAATGTACTTATGTCATAACTTAAAAGATTATCAACTATGCACTCTTAGATTATGCATATGCCAGAGAGATTAGTCAGTTACATCTTAAAGAAGAACAATATAACATATGAAAAACATGGTAACTGTGATTTATAAATTCCAAAAGTGATTGAAGCAGTTCATGTTTTTCCAAGGAGAACTAAAGTGTTCTGTGTTAAAGCTTCATGTTTAGCAGTGTAATTTACTTGAACTTTCAGATATGGTGGAAATTGAGGGAGGGAGTCTGTGAAAGGAAAATAATTCTGTCCATTATTGAGATCCCTGTAAATGTAAGTATAATCTACACAATCTTTTCATAACTTCAGTGTATATTTGTATGCATTTTATTAAAGTACCTGATTGATTTATGGATTAATATTTATTTAGGGAAGAAAAATTAAAAGGATCATATAGTCATTTAATTCTAATCCTACTTTGCATAGATGAGCCAAAAAGAAGATGATTAATGCTGAAGTATGACTGGGTCACTGGCATTTGGAAGTACCTTTTTGTTCAATAAAGACAGGAAAAAAAAGTCAGTATATTCTCAGTATTGGCAAACAACAGCTTTCTAGTAATACTTTAGCTGATTAGGACATCCTTAACCTTTAATGAAGCAATCACTACAAAGCCTTAATGTCAGCTGGAATACTAGCAAAACAGTATCAAAGAAAGAATCAGAAAGAGGCACTGAACATAATTACAGTTCATGTCCTTGTCTCACACCAATGCAAACTATTCATTTTCAATTAGAATGAATAAGAAAATTAGAAATCAACTAGATTGGTTGCAAGTACCGAAGTTTGTTTACAGAGGGTAGCTAAATTATTGGGTCCATCTTGCACACTGATTATAAAATTTTCCTGAAGCAAACAAATAAAATGAGTCATATAATAGTGTAATTTTGTTAAGGAGAGATTATTGATTCCTCTCTAAGGAAAGTAGCTGGAGTTTGATTAAAGTTTTGAAGAAAACTGAGTAAAATTCCTATTTCCCACAACTATTCAAATTTAGAACTATTGGACTCATTGGTAAAGTGCACCTTTTCTCTTTAGTTCTCCATCACATATGTTTAATGCTATGTAATTGTTATATACAGTCTATGCAGATTTAGTGATGTGAGAGAGAAGGAGGGAAAATGAGGGTGGGAAGAGAGGAAGAGAAAGAAAAGAATGAGAGAGGGAGAAGAAAACTATTAATCACAGGGTCCCATTTACAGAGAAAACAAATCTTCATTGACTAGCTAACACTAATGAGAAAAACGAGAGGAAAACAGGGAAAAACGACTTAGTTGACTCACATACTCATACTTGTCTTTGTAAACTTTCTTTATTTAAAAAATGTGCCTGTTTTAAATGCTGAATATATTTGGTTACATCCTTCTATTCAAACTTAATTACCTTCTCCCCTTTGTCGTGACATGGGTGGAAAGTTTTTTGCCGTGTCAGGAGAGGTCGTCACACATTCTTTTGCAGTTCTCTTCATTAATTCCTTCTTGCAGAAGCATTTTCTCTCGTGCTGGGAAGGTAGGAGGGTGTAACAGAAGAGCCCTGAAACATCAGCAGGAAGCTCTAAGCTGGTTAATGCAGTATAATTGTCTGGACATAGACTGGTCTTTGTTTGTGTGGTTCACTCCGAATCAGCTGTAATTAACTCCAGAGTGTTTCCAGATTGCCAGCAAAGAAAAATTACAGCTTTTCTGTTTTAAATTGTAAAGCTCACAAACATTAACTATGCAGATTGCATTTACTTTGATATATTTCTATCTTACAAGTGAAAAAGCTTGTTTGGCTACCCAACCCCCACCTCTAAAAATCTGCTTTTTTAAGTTATTTGATTTAGTGTCTATTGGAACATAATGACTCCTTAATAGTTGGATTTGAAACCTTTTTTACTTAATATTTTCTATCCTTTTACATCCTTGCATTGGCCGTCTTTCTTGCTAATGTTTTTAATACTGTAGTGGGAAAAAAAGTTATGCAATCTTTCATGAAATACTCCACATATACTAAAATAAGCAAATAGCAGAGTAAGATGAATTAAAGAGAAACACTAGCACCAACCTAAGAGTGAGATCAAAGATGTACCTGACGTAACTGGTACTTCCACGCAGGTATTTACCTGTGTTATGATATATCAAAAGAGAGACTGAGAAACAGGCAATTCTCCTACCCTCTTCTCTGAGTTCGCACACCACACCCTTTTAAAAGCTTCTATACAGTAGTTTATAATTATGAATTCCAACTTGGGTAAAAGTGAGGTAGCGATAGCGGTGAGAACTAATGCAGCCTTGTACACAAAAGATTTGTCAGCAACTGATGCAAAAAAAAAAGAAGTCCAGCCAAAATTCTTTTTTTTTTTTCTTTCTTCTGAATTTAACAATAAGGAATTTAAGCCTCAATGTGGCTTTAGCAACCAAAGAAAAGAAGCTCTTGGTGTCTGCATAATACCACTTTGATGGATTTTTTTCATCAGTTCTCTGTACGTGGCAACAAATAAACAAGTATAATTATACTTGTGAAGGTCTATTCATTGCTTTGTCAGGATTAGATATATGTGCCGTTTTCACACTGTGCCTCTCTTTTGTCTTTGCCTAACTCACTATGACATATTGATAGAGGATTTGGAATGGGGAAAAGGCCACAGCAGAGACAGTGATGACCTTTTGGAAACTTGATATAATTCAAGGATTTTTATCTATTTTCTATTTTTTAAAATTTTTAACTAGTTACCAAATTATCATGTAAGTGGACAACTTTTAACCCACATAAAATGGAGTAAACAACGACTCAAAGTGTTATGACATGGCTAAAGAACAGATGAGAATAAAAACAATAGGCTAAGGAGCCCACTGGTCTTCTTTCCCAGCACTTAGCAGAGTGGCTAACCTAGCATTCCTTTCCCATTATTCTGTCCTCTTGATCAGATCACGTTCTTTTTAATCATTTCACAAACACTGTCTCACTGGACCGTAGAAGAGGGCTGGGACAATCTCAATTAAAAAACAGAGGTAAAACTGGCCTCTCTGATTTTGGGTTCTAATGGGAACTCTGCTTTCTGAATGCAAAGGAATTCTTCTATTGTTCAGAAAGCACCCCCTTTCATTAGCTAGGCTCCTTGTAGGTGGGTTTGGTCATTTAGCAGAGCAGAGTTTAGGCAGCAGTGACTGCAGACGAAAGCAAAGCAGAACGACTAATAAAAGTTCTTTTCTGCATATTGTCCATTAGTTCTGAAAAAGGGATTTGACATGATCAAAGTCACTGATCTTGTGAATTACTAAGAATACCAAAAATGTGTATGTACACATATTCTAAGCAGACCAGCAGGTATGTATTGCTTTGAATTTAGCTTTAAAACTATGTTAGGTTTTCTCTCTGGGATTTCTTGAGGACTTTGGTGATTTTACAAACAGAATGTCTGGCAGTAGGGAACAGAAGTTGGTGAACACTAAATAAAAATCACCTTAAATGGTGAAGGAACTTTTATAGTGAGTGAACTTGTTATGCAGTCATTTTGGAATGAATTCTATGGTTTAAGTTAAATGGTTGTTTTTGTGGTCTTTTTTACTGGGGCTTATAAAACTTTATCGTAAATTTCTTAAATGGGTCACTTTGATAAAAGAAAGACCTCGTCTGACATTGATGACAGTGAAATCACTTAGCATCGTATTCAGTGTCACTGTACATAAGGATCTAAATAACTTTTTATCTATACAAACTAAAGTGATTCCCTCAGAATATACTGAAAAACATTGTCATGGTTATAGTCAATAGCAACAAAATAAAAATTTTAAAATCAAATAATATATTATTAGCTATATCAATTTAGATAGTTTTGCTATTGTTGGTTTTAGGATGAAATGTAAATTTTAATGTATAGAAGACATGTATTTGACTTAGTTTCTGATTTATATGTAGCTTATTAAGAAGAAATTGATTAGCAGTTTTCTGTAAAATTGTATGGGAGTATTGTACCAAAATACATCCTACCATATTGCTTTGACCTATGATGGATTCTTTAATGTGGTTTTCAAAATTGTTTATACAGCAATAATGTTACATTTTGAAGGTGACTTCTGGCTCTTTTAAGGTAAAAGAAAAAAATGGGATCTACTTTATGTAGGGAAATATTGAGATGATACGTTGCAGGGTTTATTCCACATCTGGCCAAAATTGTTAACTGCATATTTTATGCAATTCATTTGAGTTGCTTTTAGAATGTGTGTAATAATTCTAGCCGGTGACTGTATTTGTGGGATGAGAACTGTTGTAGGAGTGAAGATAAAACTAAATTCAAATAGCATATATAGCTTAGAAACTTTTTTATAAAGCTGTAAAATGTTAAGGAGTTTTCCTCACTCTTTATAATTAAAGTGAATTTTATTTTACATATCAGATATATTCATCATGCCTAGCAGGTTATCCTATCACTGGGGAAAATCACCCTGGGTTCTGGAACTTTATGTTTTAATCTAGCATCATTAATTTAGTCTTATTTACCACCTTGCATTCATTCCAAATTTCTAGTCTCTTTCTGACTCCCTCATTTCCTTCAGGCCAGCAAGAGATTATATTTTAGGCACTTTGGCTGCCTTCAGTATGAATACGTTGTTTGTGCAGAATTGGCAAATGCAAAGGTAAACATTAATGCTTATGG